>NW_022196894.1:55876010-55890943 GCF_008632895.1 Mastomys coucha | reverse complement strand
AGGAACAGCAGCACAGCCTGGTGCCAAGGGGAGAACAGAAACTAGACGGCAGGCACACACCTGAGAGTCTAAACTACAGTCAATCACATGGGGAGACTCCAGGTGGGAGAGGTTCCTGGGGCTGTGATTCTCTTCTTTGCAGGAATCTCTTTGCACATCCCAGGGTGTTGTTCTCTCTACTCTTCAGTAGTTCTAAACGGGGCATGGGTAGTATACGCTTACCAAAAGAGCTTTAAAGCTTGGGAAGCCCATTCTCATGAAGGAGGCTGGAGAGTCAAGATCCCGTGTTCTGCCTCCAGCTTCTTTAGTCTAAGCTCCAGTTTCTCTGCTAATTTACTCTCGTCTAAGTAGGGTACTGATTGGTTTTGCTTAAATAAAATTCTGCAGTACCTATAACCAATTTAAAACCACGTTTCTCAGATTTGCTTCCTTTCTGTCTTTTACCTCTTTGTCTTTCGTTTTCTCTTTGTTTCTTGGAGCCGAATCTTGCTATGTTATTCAGACAAGTCTCAAAATTGTCAGTCTCCCCGCCTCAGCCTCCCCAGTCCTGGGCCTACGTACAGGTGTCTCCAAATCCATCTAGTGGTCTCTGTTTAAGCTTTTGAGCTTAAGTGACAATATCATATACCCTCATCTAACTTCTCCCAGAAGAACTTTAATCAGCTGAGGGGTCATTAACTTTTTTTGTCACTCAAAGCTTTTTAATCTCATTTCTCACTTTTGAGCTACTGCTTCTGGACCAGGAGGACCTAAACTCCTAGTTTTTCCTGCAGACTCCTTTCGGTCTGCTTATGAACAGTCATTCTTCCTGATTTTATTTACTTCTGACAATGTCTTGCTGAATACAGAAAAGGGTCCCTGATACACAGTGCTAAATCTTGATTCCTATTCTTCTTCCTCCCAGTTGAAAGCCCATTTAAAGCCGACTTCCTAGTGAACATTTTCCAATGATTTTTATCACTGTAAAACACATTGCCGTTCAAGCTACTCATATCAGCTTTCATGCCCACTTTTAAAAAAAATGTATCTTGGGTTATTTTAAACTGCTACTTGACATTCAGATACTAGTTTCCTTATTGGGATGATTAATGCCAGCTGCCACAACAGACATTCCAAAATGACACATAATGACAAAGGTTTCATACTCTTCATTCTACATATTTGGAAAGAATTGGCAGAAAGAGATGGGGAGGTACTGTTCCACACGGGACACCAAACTGAGAGATTCATCACATGGCATCTCTGCTAGTCCTGGACAGTTGTCCTTTGAGGCATCTTGCACAGGAATTAAAAACTGGAGAATACCACCCCTTCACTCCTCAAACCTGGACTTGTGAATGTCACTCTACTCATGGCCCATTTGTTTTAAATAATCACTCAGCTCCAACCAAATTGCAAATGAGGCAGGAGGCCGGGAAATATAAGGGGGCTTGTGGAACAGTGGGTGAGCCTCAAGTGACTCAGGTCATGGAGCTACTAGAGCAGTATGCAGATGTGAGGCTGCAGATTAGAATGTCCTGCAGGACAGTGTCTGGAAGTCATTAGCTCTGTTCTGAAAATATTCCCAGTTCTCTTCCTCAGTGTGTTGTACTTCTGCCTTTCCCAGGAGGGGGAGTGTTGGATGTCTTTGCCTTCCATTGCCTTTTGCAATGAAATGTGAACGGAAGGGCATGTGTTTCTTGCAGGTTGACTCCTCTCGCCCAGGATGCGATTATTTGCACAGAATCTTTCCATCTGCCTTAATTCCCACTGGGACTGGAGTTCCTTCATTACAGACAGAGGTTCCTTCATTAGCCTGGATACCCAAGTGACAGGAACCAGAGATCCATCCAGCTAGATCATTGTAGACGTGTGTGAACATGCACACTAAAATCCCCAATTCTGAGACATTGAGATACGTGTGATCGTTTGTCATCAAAATACTTATCATTCCATTCTGATTGATGTCACTCCCCCCCCCCCCAACTTTTCTCTTTTTAGTGTCAGGGAGTCAGTAAATGCAGAAAGAAATGTCAAGTATTTGCTTGTTTTTACCGTTTTTCTTGGGTATCTCTGTATCTATTATCAGCGGTTATATTCCCAAGCAACAGAAATGTTTCTAAATACCATTCAAGCTAGTGCTCATTGACAACCAGGAGCATCCGTGTGGGGGAGGACCACCCATGGCTTTTCCTAGCTGCGTTTTTAAAGTAACTCTTGTTTCTGCAAGTTAACATCAGCAGAATGTTCTCTCTGCTCTAAATCACTGGGGGCTTCCTTTCATTCTCTCTCCTTTCCTCTTTGCTGGAAATTCATCCCTCCTCCATTTCGCTGCAGTAAAATGCTTTGCTCATATAACAGCACATAAAGGGTTTTATTTTTATTTTTTTAAGTAGACATATAAAATTGTGGCTTTCATTATCCCATGTTCATACCTACATTGCTTTCCTGGCCTACCTCCCTCACCCCTCCTCCATAAACCAGTGACTGTTAAAGTAGACTTAGAAAATAAGTAGAGTGCCTTCACTGCACAAGTGGATTTGATTATAAGCAGAAGAGACAGTGGCCAAAGCACCACATACAGATGTGGGGACTTAGGTTCAAATGGTTTCTGCTTCTTACTAGCTGGGAGAATTTTAGTTAATTTCTTTATCACTAAATGAGGTCAGTACAGACTGGGTTGTCTGTTACATTGCTATAAACATAAAAATGTATACCAAACCAAAAAAAAAAAACAATGGTTACAGATGCTATTTAATATTAATATAAAAATAAATAGCATAGTTAGCATAGAGACTTTCATGTGCTTATTTGTATTAAATGCTTTTAAGGTCCCAAGACAGGTGTATCTTGTTCTGCCCGTGGACTCTTACAGCATGGCCATACTGGAAAAACATTGTTGAAGAAATATTTTTTTGAGAATGAGTGAAAATAGAAAGCAAGGGGGCTGGAGAGATGGCTAAAGGGGTTCAGAGCACCAGCTGCTTTTCCAGAGGTTCTGAGTCCAATTCTCAGCAACCACATGGTGGCTCACAACCACCTATAATGTGATCTAATGCCCTCTTCTGGCATGCAGGTGTACACTCAGATAGAGGACTCATATGCACAAAATAAATAAACAAATCTTTAAAAAAATAGGAAGTAAAAAAGAAACCTATTGGTTGAAATGAAGTTGCCTAAACTCAGGTTTATACATGGTTTGGTTTTAGTTTTTGAACTTTATTCAACAATAAAAAAAAAAAATGACAGGGACCCATATTCCCAGTTATGAGAATGCTATTCAGTTGATAGACCACAAGCCAAATCATATTTGCAAACCTTTTCAGTGTTTGCTTTTAATCTTTCTCTCCAGGAAATGGGCAGAAGATGTAGCCAAGCATGCTTAGAGAGCTGTGGTCCTGGAGGTAATCGCTCCTTCCCACATCTTTCAGATGCTTTTTGTCTTCACTGTGTTACTTTGAATGATGCAATGACTCCTGTGTCCCTCGGTGCACCAACTTTTTTATTTTACAACTTCAGGGAATTTTCAATCTTGATGAAATTTTCTCATGTACTTCACACATACTGGTTATTTCTAGAAAGTTGACCATCACTGTTCTTAATGTCACAGACTTTAAGGATAGGCCAGATCTTGTCCATTGGCCTTCTACCGTTCTATCTTCCTGTGAGGTAGGCTAGCTCGGGTGGAGTCCACATGATGGTATATTCTTGGATTTCCTGTTAAGTGTGTAGGGAGCCTTGGCAGTCCATGGGGAAGGGAAGGGAGTGTGCCCTCCAAGTCAGGTGCAAGGTCTCCTCCAGCTGACCTCCTCCCACATCCATTGCTCTCAAGTCAGTTGCCCTCTCTATGGGTCCCTGCACTATATTCTCTCTCCTTACAGACAGACTATTAGACCAGTCCAATCCTTGACTACACGATTCCTATAAACTGTATCTTTGTAGATAGTCTCTTTGTAAATAAACCCATGGAATTATTCTATTTGGATAACACCATCTGTTTCCTCTTGTAACAGTGGGTACAGAGCCCTTGTGTGGATCTACTGTTTCTACTTCCTTTTTTCCTGTTGCTGTTGGTGATATTTTCTTCATTTCTTTACAGTATCTGTTATGTTTCTCTTCTCTCTTTCTCTGTGTGTGTTCTTTTTTTTCTATTTAATATTGTGTGTCTTTGAATTAAGAGTTGTTTGGATATATATAGGATGTTTCTTATTTTCCTCTTCTTTTTGAAATAATTAAAAACACAAAAATGGTAAAAATAGATTGAAGAGTTTTGTTTTGTTTTGTTTTCTGAACCATTTGAAGACGTTAAGAATCACCTGAACTTGGACCAGCAGTATGGCTCAGTGGTAAAGAAGTCTTCTGCTAAGCCTTAAAAGACGAGTTCAATCCTTGAAATTCATATAGTGAAAGGACAGAATGCATTCCTATAATGTGCCCTCTCTAACCTTTGCGTATGTGCTATAGAACATGCATGTATACACAAATACATGGATGCACACAACACACACACACACACACATACTTAATGCCAAGGCCAATAAGTGGGAGAAGGTGGAGTGGTAGGCATGGGGAGTGGGGCAGGCAACAGGGGTTTGTTCTTGTTGTTTTTGCTTGTTTGTTTGTTTTTTGGATGGGGAACTGGGAAAGGAGAAATTTACATGTAAATAAAGAAAATATCTAAAAAAAAACTTAACCTAATTCTAAACACTTTAATGATAAATATAGTTTTTCTGCATAACCATAGAAACACTATCTAAGTTAACAATGATAAGTCACTACTGCCCAATTCTCAGATGTTGTCCTGGTTTTAACAGTTGTCCTAACAACGGTCCTAATAAAAGGTCTTTTATGGCAATCAGCTGTCATGTCTTTGCTATCCACTTTAATAAAGAACAGCCCCTTAATCTCTCTAAACATTTTTATGGCTTTGTGATTTAAGTTAGCTTACAAAACATCTTAAAATTTGGCTTATCAAGTGTTTCCTTTTGATGATTCAGTTCGGATTCTCTTTGTTGATGAATGACTGCAGTGGTGATTTTGCATCCTCATGGCATCGAGCTACAGGGTTCGAGCATTCGTTTTATACATTGCTGGTGATGTCAACAGGAACCTTCGAGATTGAGGTCGGCCAGGTTTCTCTACTGTGCAACCAGTCTTCTTCTTTACAATTAATCCTTTTGTGATAATAGACCAGGTTAAAAAAAAAAACTCATCTCTCAAAGTTGCACTTGAATTTTAGCATTTACTCATGTTTCTTGCCCAAATTAATTATTACTATGATGGTTGCAAAATGTAACTAATTTTATCATACCTTCTGTATTTATTACCTAGCATTTTATTATTAGGAATTTATTATTCCCAATTTAATTTGCTTACTCTTATCACTATGAATTTATGAATGTCTGTCGTATTTGATGAGTGCACAGATTATTTCAGATTTGCTAACAAGAGCCCTTTAAAATGGTTTCCATAGGAATTTGACCATTTCCTTGATATCTTGAATTTAATATTTGACTTCATCCTTCTTCTCCTATGCTTTAACCATAAAGTTAGACATTTGCTGAGGACACTGATTCTTAGTGGACAGTTAAATGTAGAGACCAAGATCTGGGCACTTGCTTACTCACTTGTTTTGAAGTGTTGTTGCCCTCAGACCTGTCAGTGAGTGCTCAGGGAATTGATAGAATATGTATGCATATTCACATGATCACGTATGTGTGGATCTAATCACCTCCATTTAGTATAGGAGGAGACTATACATAGGTACAAATATCTAGAGACATGGAAGACTGAGAACTATTTTAAAGTCTGACTACCATGGTGTCCACGTTTATTACACTATCTCTTATTCTATACCTATGTACTTGTGTTTGTAGGTATGTATGTATATATCTACATATCAAAGCTGTGAGTTCACACCAATGTCTTCCCATCTAGTCAAGTTCAATTTCAGTGTGTTTATCCAAGACTGTGAGAAAGCTATATTCTCAATGTTCAAAATCTGCTGGCCCTACAGTAAGCACTGCCACCTCTGGGTATGTGTGCTCTTCCCTTCATATGGGTTCTTCCCTTCACTGTCACTAGTTTCTTCTTCCTCCTCACTTCATAGGTTAGAAGCTCATTGAGATCCTATGCAGTGACTCCTGAAATTATTTATTAAAAAGAAATATCAATACTATGCATATGTTTTTTTCCTTCATGGATTGCAAGTGGTAAATAGGACCAATTCATCATGCTTATATTCAGATTAGAGAAATAATTTTGATTTAATACAATCTAACAAAGATTCTTCACACCTATGTAAAGGTTTGAGACATCCATGTTTCCTGTGTAAGGTGAATCAGGCACTTATTTTGTCAGGGGAGAGTTGCTTGTTTAGCCTGCCAAGGATGCTTTTATGAAGGTTTTGTCTAAATATCTTAGTCCTTGTTTCTATCACTCTTTCCTTCTCTTCTTTACCCTCCCAGTTCTGGACATTGATAGGTATACTAATAAGACTCACTTGTTCTCATAGCAGTCTTCAGGAGGTTGTGTAGTGCTGAAAAAGAAAGCCTTCACTGATACTTATTAAGAAAAGCTGAGTTCTCTTCCGGTTTCCTCTGCCAGCCGCTGCAGCCATGAGCAGCAAAGTCTCACGCGACACCCTGTACGAGGCGGTGCGGGAAGTCCTGCACAGGAACCAGCACAAGCGCCGCAAGTTCCTGGAGACGGTGGAGCTGCAGATCAGCCTGAAGAACTACGACCCTCAGAAGGACAAACGTTTCTGGGGCACCGGCAGGCTTAAGTCCACCCCTCCCCGCAAGTTCTCGGTGTGCGTCCTGGGGGACCAGCAGCACTGTGACGAGGCCAAGGCCGTGGATATCCCGCACATGGACATCGAGGCCCTTAAGAAGCTTAATAAGAACAAGAAGTTGGTGAAAAAGCTGGCCAAGAAGTACGACGCATTCTTGGCCTCTGAGTCTCTAATCAAGCAGATCCCGAGGATCCTGGACCCAGGCCTCAACAAGGCGGACAAGTTCCCCTCCCGGCTGACACACAATGAAAACATGGTGGCCAAGGTGGATGAGGTCAAATCTACAATCAAGTTCCAGATGAAGAAGGTGCTATGCCTGGCTGTTGCTGTTGGCCATGTGAAGATGACCGATGATGAGCTGGTCTACAACATCCATCTGGCTGTCAATTTCTTGGTGTCCTTGCTCAAGAAAAACTGGCAAAACGTCCGGGCTTTGTACATCAAGAGCACCATGGGCAAGCCCCAGCGTCTGTATTAGGATGCTCCAATAAACCTGTGCTACCACCCCCCCCCCCAAAAAAAAAAAAGAAAAAGAAAAGAAAAGAAAAGCTGAGCATATGAGAATGTGGAACGCTCCATCTCATTTTAATCTTTGTATAAAGAACTTTCTTTGAGAACACAGGTATGGATTCTTTTTGAAAGTTGCCATGACTCTTGTGTCTCTGCTGAGGTACTTACTGCTGACTTGGAGATTTCAACTTCAAAATGAAAAATCTGAATAAAGTGAAACAGGATGTCCAACACACAATTCATGGTTATTCCAACAATATGATGTCTCTAAATTGTACAGTGATGAATCATACTAAACATCATCCCTACGCTGGTCATTTCATTTTCCCAGAAGCTAGGGTGAATTACTAGATGAGACACATCCTGAGGATTATGAGACAGATGTCCCAGATACGTCAGAGAGACAAAAGCAAGCTGTTCCATCCTCAGTTGTTGACACAGAGAAGCATAATGGAGCTCTTTGGACTTGGAAGCTAGGCACGGTTAAGTCACCTGTAGAACTGTGTGAGCTTTGAAGACTGTAGACATGAATATTTATGCATAAAAATGGCAGTTTGTTATAGTCTGACTAGGAAAGATAGAGGGCCGGGTGACAGCATGCATCTGCCAAAGGAGACACAGACACCTCTGAGTTCAATAATCTGACACCTCACTTTCGAGTAAGTTGTGGAGAAAGCCAAAGACAGAACTGTGCAGAATGTGCATAATGGGATTAGACTCAGTGGGAAGTTAAGGGAGGGCAAACAGATTAATTTTGAGTATACCTCATGCTCTCTGAGGTCATGACATAAAGCTAATGTGTCAAGTGATTTTGTGCTGGGGAGTTTCACCACTGTTTACCAAATGGCTTCATTTTTTAAAATAAGGGCCAATGCCAAGTTGAATCTAAAGTAAGATCAGAAAAATTCTTCCAGTTAACCAACAAGAGAAAGAAGTAAACAGATAGAAAATATAAACATTATAAAATGTGAATATTGCATTGGAAGGTGAAAAACATGTTTCAAGATTGGAAGATATGAGGACAACTTGAACATATGGTGGATTTCCAAATCCACATCTGTCTTGGGCTTCTGTTTAGCTGTGTTAAGTCTTCGTGAAATGAAGCTAACACTGGCATTGGGACATGCTTCTCTGCAATTTTAAACAATAACAAGAGAACATTTGTTCAACATCGTCCTTGTAGTTTTAGTTTCTTTTGGTGTGTTTACTATGATCAATTAAGTACACAGACAAACTTTATTGTACAGAATGCACGAAAAGATAGAAAGACCTGTTCAGGGAGAGAAGACTTGGGAAGAAATATCAATCATAGGTGTTCTTTCCCAGGAGTCATTAAGAAAAAAATATTAATTTTACAAGTAAATAAAACCAAAACTTGGTTTTGCTAAGTGTTTTTAAGGTGCTTGCATTCTTTTCCTTTAGTGTCGTTCACTCTTTGCCTTCATAAGAGAACTTGAAGGAATAGGGCTGATGTGGGACATCATGAATTTTGCAGACAAATGGACAGAACTAGAAAATACCATACTGAGTGAGGTAACCCAGACCAAAAAAGACAGGCATGGTATATATTCACTGATAAGTGGATATTAGCTGAAAAGTACAGAATTCCCATGATACAAGTCACAGACCGTATAAAGTCTTATAGGAAGGAAGGTCCAAATGAGGATGCTGCAATCCCACTTAGAAGGGGGAAAATAATCACGGGAGACAGAGGGAGGGAGGGATCTGGGTGGGAGAGGTGACAGGAAGGAGAAATGGGGGACAAGATCATGTATCGGGGTGGGGACACAGAAGAGAAACCCAGGTGGCCAAAAGAATGAATGGAAATATGAAGCTCAGGGAGTCGGGGATGGGGGGAACCTCTGGAAAGTCCCAGAGACCCGGACTCAATGGGAATGGCCTTAGCTTAAATACCCAACATTGTGGAGATGGAACCTGAAGAGACCACCTCCAGTTGATAGACACGCCCCCCGTGAAGGAATAGAGTCACCAAACTACCTTAAAAAATTTTCCCAGAATTGTTTCTAAAAGAAATGCAGGGACAAAAATGGAGTAGAGACTGAAGGAAAAGCCATCCAGTGACCAGTCCAATTTGGGATCAATCCCATCAGCAGGCATCAAAACCCTACACTATTATTGATGCCATGTTGTGCTTGCAGACAGGAGCCTAGCATGACTGTCCTCTGAGAGGCTCTACCAGCAGATGACTGAGACAGATGCAGATACTTACAGTCAATCATTGGATTGTTGGGGACCCCTATGGAAGAGTTAGAGGACATATTGAAGGGGCTGAAAGGGATGACAACCCCATAGGAAGAACAATATCCACTAACCTGGACCCTTCAGAGCTCCCAGGGACTAAGCCACCAACCAAAGAGCATACATGGGCTGGTCTGTGGCCCCAGCACATATAAAGCAGAGGACTGCCTTGTCTAGCCTCAGTTGGAGAGAGTGCACCTAATCCTGTAGACACTTGATGCCCCAGAAAAGGGGATGCTGGGGGCAGGTGGGGGGTTGGTAGGTGGATGGGGAGGTGGTTGGATGTTAATAAAGCCATCTTTTCTTCAGTGGGACTTTCAGCTTCAGACAAGGAGCAAGCTTGGTGATGTTAGGAAGTGTCCCATAGTCTGAATTAGCCTGAGAATGGAGGCAACAGAGAGGAGCATGCTCCTGAGAGGAGGAGACTTCTCTGGGCATTGAGGCTGTTAGCTGAGGTCCTTCCTAGTAGGTGTTTATTCATTTGTTTGATTTAGATTATTTTCTGGTAATTTTATGTCATATAATTATTTAAAAATCAGCATTAAGTAAATATGGCAGTTAATATTGATTGGCAGCTTGACAGGAACTAGATCTTCTAGGAGACAAGTCCCTGGACATGCTTGTGGAAGGATTAAATAGACTATGTCAATTAAGGTCGGAGAACTCACTTTAAATTTGGATAGCATCATTCCACTGGCTGGGTTCCTGGAAAAGGAGAAAGCAAGCCTACGAGTGGCATTTATCAGTCTCTGCTTTTGACTGTGGATTCAGTCTGACTTCCCTGCCATGATGGTCTGGACCCTCACACTGTGAGCCAAAGTAAAGTCCTATGTAGTAAATATGGCCATATTGAAAATCAGTGTGATTATAGTGTAACAAATAGTAAATTCGTGCTCTTTTAAAACCCTTCCACTTTAACTTTTACACATAGATTAAGAAACATAGCAAAACATTTTAGTAGTTTTTATGTGTTGGCGCTGGTTTAGCCATGTGGTCAAGAACACTCAATCCTCAAAACGGCCCCATAATGTAAGAACTATTGGCTCCTCGATTTCACTATGGAGGAAGATGACATATACAAAGATCCTGTAACTTGCCTCAAGTCATAAAGGTATGAAAGGCAGACATCTAGGGATTGGCACTCACCAGGCTGCCTTCAGATACACCTTAGCTGGTACTCCGTACTGTCTCTTCCAAACCGTGTCCTGCACTGTTCAAAACTGTGAATACAAGCAGAGAGTAAGTTTCTGTTCATTCTTTGAAGGGAATTTAGGTTGAGGACACTATCAGGCAGTTAATTACTTTTTTAAAAAGTAACCCTGAGAGGCAAGATAGTATTATGAATCACAGTGTAGGGAAAGAGCTATTTAAATAACACAGCAGTAGCTACCAGCTGTGTGGGTTAATTACTTTACCTCTCTGTCTCAACTGCTTCAGATGTGAATTGGAGTAAAGGGTAGTATACACAGTTTCTATCCATTTCTCTTTTCTGCTCTGACAGACTACCAAAGACTGTGTAGATGATTCGACTGGAAATTTATTTCTTACACTCCTGGAGTCTAAGAAGCACAAGGATATGGGATGACTTCTGGTCTTGCTGTGCGCTTACGTCATGGCAAGAGAGGTTTCTGTGGTTCCCTCTGGAAAGTCCTTAAACAAAGACACCTAACTTCATTCACCATGGGTAGGCCCAATGATTTAACCATCACTTAAAAAGGTATCTAAATTATAGACAGGATTTTTTGTGTGTGTATGAGTATGCTATTTCTGTTCTTCTTTTCTCTCATATATTAGTTCCCAAATGGACTTTTACCTCCCTCTTCTCCTCAAAGTCCCTCCCTCCCACCTCCCCTCTCCCTGACAGGCCACTCCTTCTTCATTTCCCTTTAAAACAGCAGGCCTCCCAGGGATATCAACTAAACAGGATGCGATAAAACTAGGTACCTCCCATCACATTAAGGCTGGAAGAGGTAATCCAGTAGGAGGAAATGGGTTGCCAAAATAGGCAAAAGAGTTAGAGACAGCCTCTCTTTCACTTGTTAGGTGTCCCACAAGGATACCAGGCTAAACAATTACAGCATGTATGCAGAGGATCCAGGTCAGACCTATTCAGGCTTCCTGATGGTATGCAAAACTTCTGTGAAGCCCATTAGCCCTGGCTAGTTGATTCTATGGACCATTTTCTTGTGGTGCCCTTGACCTCTCTGACTCTTTCCTGTCTTCCACAGGATTCCCCAAGCTATGCCTTATGTTTAGCTGTAGGTCTCTGCATCTGCTCTCATAAGTTGCTTAATGAAGCCTCTCTGATGATGATTATGCTATCTATAAGTATGGCAGAATATATGCTATGTGTTGAATATATATAGAATATATATATGTATATGTATATATGTATATATATTCATATATATATGTATATATATAGAATTGGAAATATATATCCAGTCATGTCTCTGGGCTATCCAGCCTTTGGTTCCTGGACCTCCAGGCAGTATCAGGCCTGGTCATGCCCTCTTGTGGTATGGGTCTTAAGTTGGACCAGTCATTGGTTGACGACTCCCACAAGTTCTGCACCACCTTTAGCATCATGGTAGGAAGCATGGCAGCATGCGGGCAGACATGGTGCTGGAGGAGCTGAGAGGTCTATGTCTTGATCTGTAGGCAGCAGAGGGTGATTGGATTCCACAGGCAGCCAGGATAAGGCTTTCTTTCCACACTGGCTGGAGCCTGATCATAGAGACCTCAAAGTCCACCCCCACAGTGACACACTTCTTCTAACAAGGCCAGCCCTACTCCAATAAGGTCATAAATTCAATTGTGCCACTCCCTATGGAGCAAGCATACAAACACATGAGTCTATGGGGACCAAACCTGTTCAAACTGCTGTAGGTAGAATAGCTCTGATCTGTTTTTTGTTTTAAGTAATACTACTTCCTAGTTTGCAGATGACGCCCTTCTTACTAGTCCTCCAGATGATGGAGATGGAGTTAACTTTGGTCTGTTTCTTTCTTAAATAAAAATTAATCCTATTTTGGATTTCCCACATCATACCTCTGTCTAATCAATTAGTGCCTCACAGAATCCACACCTCTAAATCCCATTACACAGAGGGGTCAGGTTTCAATACACAAACTTAGAGGTTACACATTCATTTTCTAATCTTAGGGCCTTCTTGATAAATTAACTAGGAAAGTCAATTTAAATGTAATTATCATAGTCTACCATAATTGCATATGAGCTTAAGAGTTTGGACTTTAAAACAAGGTTATTATTTAAATAACTTACTTCTAATATTTTGTGACCCAATTTGCAGTTAATGAGAAGAAAAACTCTCTAACATTTTCATTTAATCTCATTTTCTTATGTACCAGAAAAACAAAGCGCTACAAGAAAAATTTTCCCTTCACTGTTTTATCTCACTGCTAATAAGAAATGCTGTGGAATGAACATCACCCTTTCTCTTGGGGATTTCTCTGGCTATCACTGCAGACAGGATATGGCATCAGATGGACAAACATGACCCTGTGATCTCTTGGCTAATGTGGACCTTTGAGAAAGATTAAGCAGATTTTGCAAGCAACTAGTTTAAGGCTCAAAAGCTTTGAGGTAGATACAATGGAATCCCCGTGCTGCTCCACCTTGACCCCCACCAACTTGTCTTTAAAACTATGAGTCATTTTCCACTTAGCATGTAAAAATACTATTAAAGCAATTCATTGGTAAGTGAATCAGAAAGCATGTCTAGAGCTGGCGGCAGTGTTTGTTTTCAAGTATTTGGGGAAGATATCAAAGGTCTCTGGTTTCCAAGGTTAAGCGGACTCTTCTGAATCTTCATGACTTTTGATGTAGATTATGAGATAGCTGAGGTTGTTAGAGGTTGGCATGTGGTCTTGAGGATGAGGTTCTAACTAATGGTCATGGATAAAACATTGGGTCTCTAGATTCTTTTATGAAATGAACTGTTAGTTAAAATAAAGGAAACCCACCAACTATGACTTTGCCCTAAAGTTGTTTGAATGTAAAGAAAATAAGTCTAAGCTATAGTTTAAGATGAGAACTTTCCAAATGAACTAAAACATCAACTGATCTGTTGTTTCAAAATGGAAACAGAGTCAAAATTCCCAACACACAAAAATGTAAAGCTTTTACAATGTAAATGAGGAGTTTGGAGACAGTGTACCTATCTAAAGAATGACAAAACTTATTTGACCTCTTTTTCTTTGCATTTGATGGATGACTTCAAGGAGTTCTCATACAACTTGATGGATTTTATAAATAAATAGGGTGAGGCCTACTGTGAGGTGTGGATTGCTTTTGTATATAGGAAGTAAGCAATCTTTGCTCCTCCTGAATAATTCATCAGCAGACTTCTAAGAATACACAATAAACCCATAAAACATGACAGGATGGGTAAGTACAACATCCAGCAGATTCTTCCCAGAGTAAAGAGCATCATGACAAGTCAGGATGACATAGGGCCAAGAAGAGATGTTTAGATTCTCAAGAAATGAGAAAAATTGCATCACCATGAAAAAAAATGCAAGTAGGATGCTCCAGAGAGGAACAGAGTCCTGAAAAGTGAATTTCTACAACTTTGAAGTGGCCCCAAGTCTTAAGAGAGCTACACCATTGAGCCAACCATAGCTCAAACTTAAAAGAATTGGAATTGGAACTAAATCACCAAATGGGTAGTGACTGGATTTCATCAAGAAGCCTGAGGTTTCTGTAAACCACTGACAGCAAAATCTATTGACTGTCATTTTGCCACCCAAGCACTAAGTTCTGGGGGAAATGAAAGAAAATGGGAATCAGTTACTCTTTCCACTTGCTCACAGTTAGAGGTTGGCATGTGCGTCTAAGAGCTAACCAGGAACAAGTGTCAGCATCATGAAAGCTGCAATAGGGAAACAGTATTATTTGTATTTCCCCCCACATTTCAAGTTGCTTTTAGGAGTGGGAGAGAAGGGGCTGAGTTTCAGTAGGGTCTTAACAGTTATTGTATCTGTGAGAAATGGAAGGCTGTAGAGGTAAGAAAACTCAGGGCTTGCTGCTCCCACAACACTGTTGGCAGGAATGCAATGCTGGCTGGTGTTTCCTGGCTTTAGAGTCCGTCTTTGGTCAGAAGCTTCTATGGGAGCTTCTACGATGATTCTTTCTTGAAAGGAGCAGAAGGCTGAGAACAGAGTTTAATTCCCTTTCTTTTTTAGCAAACATTGAACTCGATCCATTTTAGTTAATCTGAATGTCAAAGATTTTAGTGAGGGAGAAATCTGTAGAAATTAAAGCAACTCCCTTACAGTTGAATGATGGGAAGTTATACTTGGAAAAGCAAACACGACAATCTATGTTTTTCTCTTTACTTACTCATTTCTCTAGTGATGGAAATACCATT
>NW_022196894.1:55874057-55876000 GCF_008632895.1 Mastomys coucha | reverse complement strand
CAACCTTACTTTCTGGATCTGCTGCTCAATAGCAGGCCACACCAGCCAAAAGGAGAGATCAGAAACTAGGTGACCAGCCAAGTTATCATCAGGGAGGCTTCATCTATTTACTAATGGGAGCAGATGCAGAGGCCCACAGCCAAACATTAGGCACAGCTTCGGGAGACCTGAGGAAGAAGAGGAGGAGGATTGTGGGAGCCAGTGGGGTTGAGGACACTATAAGAACACATTCCCCAGAATCAACTAAGCAGGGCTCATTAGGAGTTCACAGAGACTGAAGTGGCAATGACTCAGGAGCCTGCATGGGTCTGACCTAGGTACCATGCATATATTTTATGGTCATGTAGCTTGGTGTTCTGGTGGAACCCCTGACAGTGAGAGTGGGGGATTCTATGACTTTTTCTCCTACTGGGTTGACTTGCCCAGCCTTGGTATAATCGTTTGTGCCGAGTCTTATTGTAACTTGCTTTGCTAGGTTCTGTTGGTATCCTTGGAATGTCTGCTCTTTTCTGAAGGGAAATGGAGGGGTAGAGGATCTGGGGGAGAAGGCAGGTGGGAGGGAGGTACTGGTAGTAGTGGAGGGAGGGGGAAATTGGGGTCTAGGTGTAATGTCCGAGAGAAGAATAAAATATAAAAACATACTTTCTTGGCAATTATTTAATAATTAATACCCATTAGTAGTTTAGGCGCTGGTAACTAACTGGTTATTGATAGCAAATGGTGGAAACCAACCACAGCCTTTCATTTTACTCTTCTTACTATGCTAAATCCTTTAATGGTTATTGTACTGTTTTGATTTCATTGTCAATTTGACACAACTTACATTCACCTTGGAAGACTGGAGTCTTACGAAGGAATGGCCTGTGGGCATATCTTTGGGTGAGGTCATGATCATGAACTGATATAAGAAGATCCATCCCATTATGGGCATCACCATTCCCTAGACAAAGGGTCCTTACTATATAAGACAGTAAGAAACTAGGTGGTAACAAATGGGCAGCAAGGATATGTTTGTCTTTTTGTGCTCTTGACTGTATACTGGATATAGCTGGCTGCCTTGACTTCAACTCAATGATGGCTTCAATTCAGTGATGTGTTGTAATATGGATTTGTTCACCAAAAAGGCTCTTCCTTTTCTACATTGATTTTGGTTATAACATTTTATCATAGCAACAGAAATGAAACTAAACAGTTATTCACTGGTTTCCTCATCACGGAAGTGCTAAGGTCATGTAGATGTTACAAGTTTTACATGAAACGATCAGCATAGATTTATGTGCTTCTGGCTGGAATCTCATCTCATCTTTCATGCCCAGTCTCCTCTTGTGTTCTCACTTTCAGTAACATGAAATTAACACTTGGCATGTAGGCCTCCTGCCCAAGACAACTTGCTTCTCTTTCCATTAATTTCATGTATCTGTTGTCTCCTGTTGTCATGAAGTAATTACTACTGACTCCTATTTGTTTATTTATCTATTTATTTTGAGATGAGGTTTAATCAAAATTCAAAAAGGTTAGGTAATAGGAGTGCTTTGAGTGTGAACTCTGATCTATTCTACTCTAAACTGCAGCCTTGAATCAAGCTTCAAGTTATGCTTTTGCTTATTTGAAACTGTGTCTCTCTTTGTTTAGTACATTTGGTGTTTTGATTATTATGTGATGGGAGGAATATCTTTTCTGGTCCAGTCTGTTTGAAGTTCTGTAGGCTTCTTGTATGTTCATGGGCATCTCTTTCTTTAGGTTAGGGAAGTTTTCTTCTATAATTTTGTTGAAGATATTTACTGGCCCTTTAAGTTGGAAGTCTTCACTCTCTTCTATACCTATTAGCCTTAGGTTTGGTCTTCTCAGTGTGTCCTGGATTTCCTAGATGTTTTAGGTTAGGAGCTTTTTGTTTTTTGTATTTTCTTTGACTGTTGTGTCAATGTTTTCTATGGTGTCTTCTG
>NW_022196894.1:55872341-55873220 GCF_008632895.1 Mastomys coucha | reverse complement strand
CCCTACAAGAACACAAATGCCAGCCCAGGCTACTATACCCAGCAAAACTCTCAGTTACCATAGATGGAAAAAACAAGATATTCTATGACAAAACAAAATTTACACAATATCTTTCTACAAATCCAGTCCTACTAAGGATAATAGATGGAAAACACCAACAAAAGGAGCAAAACTACACCCTAGAAGAAGCAAGAAAGTAATCTTTCAACAAACCCCACAGAAACCTAATTCCACTTCTTACAACAAAATGACAGGAAGTAACAGTCACTTTTTCTTAATATCTTAATATGAAAATTAATATTACCAACATATCCTAATCGATTGAAATCCAAAAATATGAGGAATTAGAAATTGATTGACTGTCATCCAGTGGTCTCTCTAATATGGTAACTGGAGAAATAGGTCCAATATTTTACAATCCATATACACTTTCACCCTGTTTGTACTTGACAGTGTCTTGCTATGTACCACATAATGACCTTGAAATCATGTTTCTCCTATCTCAGCCTCTCTATTAGTAGTATTGTTTATTTCATGTTTTTACACTATGTTATGCCGCGGACCAGGTTCGATGCAGGGACCCCAATTTCCACAGGATGAGAATTCTGGTCAGGTGGGCAATAAGTTGGCAGATGACAAACAGACACAAGGGTGTGGTGAATCTGAATGTATTTGTGCAAAGTGAGAATCAGGCTTAAATACCATACAGCAAACAGGGCAGATGTCAAGAGTCATGTAGGCAGGTGGGGGTTACAGCAGGGGATGCAAGACTGAAGTCATGTAGGCAAGTGACCCCCACACCAAGGTCAGTGGGTCTGGCAGCTAGGTGTGAAGCAGGAGGAAGAGGAGTGGAACTCTCCCTGTTGAGGCATTTTGATA
>NW_022196894.1:55868525-55871854 GCF_008632895.1 Mastomys coucha | reverse complement strand
TCTATCCTTTATCAAGATTTTATCCCCGATATTTTGGATGTGACTGGAGTAGACGAGTGTGCATAGCAATGTTATGGTTTTCAGAACAGCTTACGTATTTCAAAATAATTTATGCAGCCAAAAGAAACATAGACAATTAACTTGGCAGTTGGTTTGTAACAAAACAACAAAGAGTGAGACTGAATGCTTTGCTTGACATTTGTAACTCTTGTATCAAGTTTGAAGAAGAGGACTTTATAAGTTACTCATTCTCTGAGATGAATGCTTTTCCAAATTATTACAACCAATGAACCAGATTCTTACCCTCACCTAATGTCTGTGCCACCCTCCAAGCAGAACCATTGTTCATTGAGACAGTTGGTGAATGACTTTATGGATAGACCATCTTTTTTTTTTCTCCTATGTCTAGTTTTTTCTCTCTTTAACCTGTCTGTGTATAACTATTCTGGTAAAACTATCTTCTTTTCTCTCTCTTTGCTGCTCTCTCTTACGTAGCCACGTTTTCCTCTTTATTTTCATGAGAGTTTGGCCTGGATAGACCATCTTAATACACACACCATATCTTAAATGAATGTAACCTGCTTTCTGTGGGCTGAGAGTAAATTTACTCACTCAAGTCAAATAGCTTTGACCATAGCAAGAAGTCTGTATCCAAAAATTGTGCCTACAATTCATTCCTTGACACAGCAGAACTCTCAACTCTCAGCTTAGCTATAATGGAAGTAAAATCCTTTGGTGATGTGAGGGTCATTGAAGTATAGCTTTATTACAATGAACTACAATGTCTAAAAATTATTCTTATTTTGGGCTTGTACCACAGTAAGAGCCAAGATTTTACGCTCTATTAAGTACAAAACAAACAAACAAACAAAAAGACTTTATATATTTATGTTCATTTAAAAAATACTAGTAGTGATGTATTATTTTAAAATATACAGTTAATATGTTTGGAATTATTTAAAATTTATATTGGAAAAAAATGTATATATTTTCAGTATTGCTGTAGACAGCATCTACATAAGACTGTTAAATTGATTGTTATTTTATATTAAACAACTTTTAAAATACTCATTTTTATTGTTATAGCATTTTATAAATTTTAAAGAATATGACAAAAAAGGTATTATAGGTATTGAAGGGAGGGTCTCTGGGAGCGGTTGGGACACAAAACGGAAACAAGAATGTGATTTAATTCTATTTACTTAAAATATGTTTTTAAAAGTTAACAAATCCAGATAAATTGAAATCATGTATCTTTTCTCACCATAATGCAATAAAACTTAAATAAAAAATAAAAACGAAAAGAAACTGTGTCTTACAAGTATGTAGTCTGGACTAGCATTAAACTTGGGGTTTTCCCACATCTGACTCCCAAGTTCTGGGAGTACAGCTGTACACGACTACCACATATGACTCCAAATGAGATATTTTAAGTATAGAACACACAAAGAAATGGTTTCTAAATGCACTAGGAAAGAGTGCTGTGAGTATATTTCAGACACTGGTGAGCACCAAGGCATTATGTGTGCAGCTCTGGCCACTACTAAATTGACAATGATTGCTCATGAGTCCTATGTGGGGGGAGGTGGTTTCCTACAGGAACAGAGGTGGGTAGTGCAGCCACAGAGATTTTCTGATATCTTTACTAGGCGTAACTTCTGGTCATTTAGGAAGTTGTTTTGTGGCTGTATCAATACAGTATTTCCCAGCTGAGTCACTGCCTCCCACTATTGTCTCTTTCACTTGAGTGATGGCTTCCTGGCCTATGGCAAGGACAATTTATTTCTTTACCACCAACCTTCAAGGCTGGTCGCTTCACTGCAGTAATGAGCAAAGAGATTTTGTTGGGTATTTTTTCCATTAATTAATTTCTTTATTATTTATTCCATTTGCTTCCTGATCACTGCCCCCCTTACTGGTCCCCCCTCACAAGTCTCTCCCTCCTTCCCTTTTCCTCTTTCTCCCTCCTTCCCCCTCCCATCCCTGACCCATCAAATCTTGATCTGAGGAAATTAATACCCAGAAATCAGTCTTTGGAAGGCATAGGACTTAATGATCCTTGATTCTAAAATTCTGGTAGTGGGTGTATTAGTCAGGGTTCTCTAGAGTCACAGAACTTATGGTAGTCTCTATGTAGTAAAGGAATTTATCGATGACTTATAGTCTGTAGTCCAACTCCCAACAATCAACTCCCAACAATGGTCGGCAGCAGCTGTGAATAGAAGTCCAAGGATCCAGCAGCTGCTTGGTCCCACAAGTCAAGCAGATGAAGCAGAGAGAGCCTTCCTTCTTCCAATGTCCTTATATAGGTCTCCAGCAAAAGGTGTGGCCCAGATTAAAGGTGTGTGCCACCACACCTTTAATCCCAAATGACTTTGCTTGAACTCGTAGGTCTTCCAGTCTTAATCTTCTAGGATTCACAGCCACTATGCCACCACACCTTTAATCCCAGATGATCTTGAACTCACAGATCTATCTTAATCCTCTGGGATTCATAGCCACTATACCTCAAGATTTCCATGCCAAGATTCAGGTCGGAAACTTGTATCTCTCAGCCTCCAGATTAGGGCCAGGTGAGCCTTCTAATTCTGGATTGTAGTTCATTTCAGATATAGTCAAGTTGACAACCAGGAATAGCCATGACAGAGGGTAAGGTCAGCTGAGCATTCTTTAGTAAACTTTTTCACTGCTGTTTGTAGAACAAATGGGCGGAATCTAAAACATTCCCTGTGAGAGTCATATTATTTCTTTTTAGAAATAATTCATGAATTTTATAAGCAGTTTTTTGGTTATAAAATAATAGATATGAGAAAACACCACAAAAACAGATGAAATTTTTGATTGCAACAAATAAGACCATTGCTAAAATTTTGGTAGATGAGTCTGTGAATTTTGTGGTAATTGAAATGATAAGATTTCACATTTGTGCCCTTTCTGTCTGTTAAGTTCATATCATAGAGATACTTTCCTAAATTATTAACAATGAAAAAATCATCTAAGGAATTTTGAGTTTAATGATATGATTATTCTCAATACTATTACAAAGTCTCCTAACTAGAAACACACAGTACTTACATAACATTCTTCCCTGTAAATCGGCCATGTTGGAACTAGAGAAATGGCATAGTGGATAAGAGTGTGAACTGTTCTTGCACAAGACCTGAGTTCAAATCCCATCCCATGCATGAGTTGGCTTATATCCACCTGTAACCCCAGCTCTTCTGGCCACTATGAACACCTACTGACACACACATATAACTTAAAAATAGTAAAAAGAATTCTAAAAAATCCTTCATGTTTGTCCAAGATCATGTATAAGATTAGGGAAA
>NW_022196894.1:55841606-55868515 GCF_008632895.1 Mastomys coucha | reverse complement strand
AACCTCCTTTTATTCTTATTTCACCAAGGGTATAGTCCAAGCAAGGCTTTGTTTTTACACATCCCTGAGGATTTTATTAAAATTAAAATGACAAGCAGCTGAAAGAGTCAAAAGCAGATATTTGTACCCAACCAATGGACAGAAGCAGCTGACCCCTGTTGTTGAATTAGGGAAGGCTGAAAGAAGCTGAGGAGAAGAGTGATCCTGTAGGAGGACCAGTAGTCTCAATTAATCTGGACCCCTGAGATCTCTCAAACACTGGACCACTAAACAGACAGCATACACCAGTGGATATGAGTCCCCCAATACATGTACAGGAGAGGACTGACAGGTCTGTATTCATTCAGAGATAATGCACCTAACCCTCAGGAAACTGGAGGCCCAGGGAATTTAGAGGTCAGGTGGGGTCGGGGGGGTAGGGACATCCATGTGGAGACAGGGGGATGGGGAAGAGGTATGGGATGTGGAGCAGTTGGAGGGTGGGTGGGGGGAATAAAATATGGAGTGTAAAAAAATAAATAAATTTTAAAAAATTAAAACAACACATTCTTAAAGAAGCAACACATTGTGCATTTTGGGGTTTTCTTTTTCTCTCCTTTTACAAGACTCTTTTGTCTTAAAGGAGCTGCGTGTAGGTAATAAAATGTACCAAGTAGTGCATGCTAATGGAATTTATTTTGCCTGTTTAAGAATATGTCAGCTCTATACTGTATCAGATGGGACACAGCAGATTATCGGTGACAAATATTATGACATCCTAGTGTCTGGAGGACTTAGTTAAGCTGTGGATTCCACCGTAACAGGCTCCTCAATAGTTTGAGCGTGAATATGGCGATTCACCCACCTCAAACTCCCCATGCTACTTGATACAGATGAAGATGTTGGAGATGTGGAAGTCTAATCACTTGTCTTCATCCACAGAGGGAGCTGACAGCACAGCTGGAATGGAAACCTCAGGACCTGCCTGAATCCCTGGCTTTGTCCCTGGGCACAGTCAGAGGCATAAGGCTTTTCTCTTTCCAAGCAGAGACTCTGAGTAGCAGCTTTCAGGGATTTGTTTGACATTGAATCTGAGCTTTGTGAGGAGCTTTAGCGGGAGGAGAAAGGGAGGAATTACTTATCTCTTGGCATACATTAGCATGCAAATCAATCACTTCTGTGCACTGTGGAGTGGCTGAAATTATCCCATGTACAATATATCTCTTATCATCAGGTCTGAGTACAAGCGTCACTCTGAAGGGCTCAGGCTTCTCCAGTAGCAGGGCTTCCTTTGCTTAGGATTAAAACTTCTACTTATTGTGCTTTTAACAGAAAGAACTATTAATTTGTTAAGGGTTCTAATAGTCTCTCCCATTTTTTTTTTTAAAAAATATAGCTTATATTACTTACCACATTTTATGTATACAAGGAAGCTTTAAATCGAAATTAGAATTATAATCACAAAAGGAAAATCTTGAAAACCTCATGAATTCATGATGTGGTACATGTAAATGGCTACTATTTTTATTGTTGTTTTTTTGGTGCTGGAGCCAAAGGCAAGTGCTTACGTGTGCTCCACCACTGAGCTATAGCCCCCATCTGAGACAATGGTTACTATATTTTGAAGGTCAAGAAAGGATTCAGTACAGCCAGAGGCTTACTGGCTGACAAACGATAGGCTGACACTACTGGTTGGTGTGTCATGTACTGCAGGCAATAAAATATGAGAGTCTTTGCTCAGTACCCTAAGTAGCACGGAGGGCCAAGGTTATCAGTAATCTAAACTGCAAAATGGTTTAACAATGGCAAGTAAATTTGGGATTTAGAATATTATTAGCTTCATGATCCCCACCAGCTGGATATTTTCACTAATCACAAAACACCTTCTTCATTTAATATCAACCTTCTTGATATTCGGCAGGTATGTATCCTAAGTTTGTTGCTTGCTTCTTTCCAGTTTCTGGTAAAACATGACAGATGCAGAGGTTTTGATCTGGGGCGATTTTTATATCCCAGGCACTGTTTGCAAATGCCTAGAGAAACTTTTGCTTGCCACAGGTTGAAGCACTACCCTGTGGTCACTTGGCAGTTAAAGGTTAGAAGAATGTCTCTGAAAAATCCAGCAAGGAACAAGTTGCTTTCCACAACAGAGAGTTATCCAACCCCAATGTCAAATATCACTGAAGCTGAACATGCCTGGCTAAAGACCTACTCTCCTGCATAACTTCTCCTAAATTATACAAGAAACTGTGGAGATTTCCCTAAGTCTTCCAAATATTTATTTATGTCCTGGTGCTTCAAGACTTTCTAAAAGTAAATTCATTGAGGAATGCCAGATGGATTCATCTTTTACTGATGAATCCGGATCATCACAGTGATTTCTTTCAGTAGCTGTGATTACTTTCTTTTGTCAGCTTGAATGGACTGAGAATCATCTAGGGCGTTAATGAGGCACACCTTTGGGGACTTTTCTATGGAAGAGTAAGTGAGCAGGGAAGACCTCTTCTGAATATGAGAGGCTCTTCCTGTGGGCTGGGTTCATAGACTGAATAAAAATGGAAAAGAGGGAAAGCCAGTTGAGTGCCAACATCCACTGCTCTCTGCTCCTAGATCATCAAGATTCGAGGAGTCTGAGTGAAATCTTTCCACCACCAGGAACTCCATCATGCTTTCCCAACCATTGTGGGTTGTGCCATCACAGAGTAAAACGTTCCCTTCCCTAAATTGCTTCAAAGCTATTTTGTCACAACAATGAGAAAAGGGACAAACTCAAAGGTTGGTTTTTATGTTAAGTCACCCTAACTATCAATAGTCTCCTAGAAGATATCTCTGTTGAATGTCCTTCACTTTAACTCATTCTGCAACATGTTTAGTCAGAGGCCACTCTAACTGGTGGAAACATTCAGAGAATTGTCTATTTTTTATCTTGATGGCTGTAGTGTCAAAGGTTACAAGTCTTTGTTTTTCTGTGGCCTTGTCCCGAGTCTTAAGGTGAATAAAATAGTTTGTCCATGCCCAATTTCATTAAAAATTACAATAAATTGTAAATACAGAAGGAGTAAATCTCATGATGTCTCATTCCTAGATTAAGAACTAAAGGTGAGTAGTAACTGCTGAGAGAGGAAGAATTGGGCTCTTCCAGGGATAAGGATAACCTTAATTGGTTATCCAATACAAAGAAGTCAGTCCTGAAACCAAGTACATAAAGACAACAAAAACAGACACAGCAGATTCTATTAATATATGTATGCATGTATATGTAATAATACAAGAACATCAATTTAAGAGGGAATAGGAAATGGGACAAGGAAAGGAAGGAGGTATGTGGTATAATTCTATTTTAGCTAAATAAAATTAAAAAGAAATTAAGCTGACAGTGCTATAACTTATATAAAATAAACTGGACAGAAAGGCCAGGTATGATCAGGTATTTTTTGACAGGTATACTTTTACAAAACCTTCCATAGGAAGAAGGTGATAAAGGTGTACATTAGCTGCAAAGGTTTCATTTGTCCCTTGGTAGATGCTCCTTCTTATTCCTCCAGCCTGAAGCAGCCATTGGTCTGCTTTCTATATCTTTAGGTTACTTTGCATTTTCTCAAAAATTTACATCATTAGAAACTCAAAGAATGTCTTTTCCTTGAGCATTCTTTTCATCACCAGAATTATTCCAAAGTTTATCTGTGAAACTGAGTATAGTTTTCAATCCATTAGTCCTTTTTTGTTGAGTGTCTGTTCTAAGCGTTACCCACAATTTATTATTCATCTCATTGAAGCTAATGATATTCTACACAACAAATGGTCCTGAGAAAACCACAGCAGGAAATAGATCCTCATCTCTAACCCTAGATGAAAATAATTCAAAACAGACCAAAGGCCTGATTAAAGACTCCCAAAACTCTAAAGTTGATAAAGAACAAGAGACAACACTTTAAGATATTGGTATAAACAAGTAAGTTCTGAATAGCACTCCAGTACTTCAAGAAATAGCATCAATAAGTGACAATAGGACTTTGTGAAATTCAAAGGCTTTATACAATGGTTAAACTAATCAAAAGACATCCTACAGAATGGGAGAGAAATCTTTGATGTCCATCCACCTGAAAGATGATTAAAGTCTAGAATATGCAAAGAGCTAAATAAATCTAAACAACAGGAAGTCAAACAACCTAGTCAATAAATAGGGCAACAGAATGAGTAGATATTTTTTAAAAGACAAAGTACAACAGTCAGTAATGGTCAATAATAGTGTCTATCACACGTGTAAATAAACACTGTGCTGAGATTCCACCCCACCCCTAGTCAGAATGTCAGTCATTATGAAAACAAATGACAATGAATGGTAAGAATGTTGAGAAAGGGAACACTTATACACTTTCTAGTTAGAGTTTCCATTGCTGTGAAGAGACATCATGACTATGGCAACTCTTATAAAGGAAAATATTTCATTGGGGCTGGCTTACAGTTCAGAGGTTTAGTCCATTATCATCATGGTGGGAAGCATGGTGGCATGTAGGTAGACAAGGTGCTGGAGAGGTAGCTAAGAATTCTACTTCTGGATGCACAAGCACTAAGGAGTGACAGTGAGCCACTGAGCCTACCTTGAACTTCTGAGATCTCAAATCCCATCCCCTAGTGATGAATGTCTTCCAGCAAAGCCTCTAGTACTCCAAAAAAATCACACCTCTTAAAACTGCCACTCCCCATGGACCAAGTATTCAAACACTTGAGTCTATGGGGCCATTCCTATTTAAATCACAACATAAACCATGAATGGGAATATGAACTAATCCAGCCACTATGAAAATCAGAATGGAGGCTCATCAAAACATTGACAATAGGTCTACCACATGACCCAAACACCCCAAGTCAACACAGAGATACTTCTACATCAGTTTTTTACTGCAGCGCAATTCATGAAACCTAAGTCTTATGAACAACCCAAGTCAGCCCAAAACAGAGGAATTGTTATAAAATGTGTGGCCTATATACACAACAGAAGGTTTTTCCAGTCATAAAAAATAAAATTATGTCATTTCAGGAAAACAGGCAATTGAAGATAATAATATTAAGTGAATCACCTTAGTCCCAGACAGGCAAATGTTGCATGTTTTCTATTATTTGGGGGTATAGACATGAGAGATGCATAATCTAATGTAAGCACTGATGATGTGACAGTGGAGACTAAACTGTCTAGGAAACAAAGGGAAGGGAAGGGAAACATGGATTCTAGAGGTGGCATATGTTCAAAGTACATTGTATACTGGCACAAAATGACCTCTGCAGTCCTGTGTGATAAAAATAACTGGAAAAAAATTAGACCATATTGCTTTGAATTTTCTTAAATAAATGTTTTCATTTGTCTTTTTGATTACTCAGTGTTTATTTAAAATGAATTTAACATATATAAATTAAGAGAGTTTTAGGTACAGGTGGTAATCTCTATTTACCAAAAGCATGACTATATATACATAAATTATTTTGCATCTCTTTTTGAATGGTTTTAGCAAATAGAAATATACTAGAAAAATATTACCACTCCCACCACCCAGTTCTCTAAGTATGAAAGTAGAGCAAATAATGAAAATGCTAGCTGCCTAAGTTAGCTGCTTTCTCAACTCATCTCTGAAACCAATTGGTCTCAGTTTTGCAGTTCGGGCAATGGGGGTGCAGATAAGGTTGGGGGTGGAAGTGGAGGTTGGGGATGAGGTCCAGTTCTATACAGTGAGTGGGACATTGTAGGAAAGATAAAAATTACCCAGGAAGCATCAAGGACTTGGGTAACTGCCCAGTAGAGAGTTAGAATAATGAACTGCCTTTCTTACCTGAATGAACTATTCCTCAGGGTTCTCATTTCGTATTCTAGCACCCTTTTGGAAGGAGTCCATCTCTCCAATTAGTTGCTAGAGAACACTAAGAGTCTGCTTCCCAAGGCTGTTTGATTTGAAAGATATTGATTAACAATTACCGGACAGAAGATGGTAACAATCTTTTTATTTTAGTGAGTCACCCTTAAAATTGACTTTAAGAGCTTCTAGTCATTGTGGCTAAGAGTATTAAATCAAAGCATGCATGTCACCTCCCTCCCCCCAGATGTTAGAATTCCTGGTTCCTATAGTTTTGTACAGAAGGGAACCTGTAACCTGGAATTTTTCAGTCTGTAGAAGCAACGTACAATAGAAAAGAACAACCAGAGACTGCTCCACCTAGGGATCCATCCCATCTGCAGACACCAAACCCATACACTATTGCTGATGTCAAGAAATGCTTACCGACAGAAGCCTGTTATAGCTGTCCCCTGAGAGGCTTTGTTAGAGCCTGACCAATATAGATGCAGATGCACACAGGGACCCAAATGGAGAAGTTAGGACAAGGACTCTAGGAACCGAAGGAGTTTGCAACCCCATAGGAAGAACAACAGTATCAACCAACCAACCTCCCCAAAGCTCCCAGGGACTAAACCACCAACCAAAAAGTACACATGGACAGACCCATGGCTCCAGCTAGATATGTAGCAGAGGTTTGCCTTAGTGGGCATCACTGGGAGGGGAGCCCCGTGGTTCTGTGGAGGCTCGATGACCCTGGGTAAGGGAACGCTAGGGCGCTGAGGCAGGAGTGAGTGGGTGGGTAGGGGAGCACCTTCATAGAGGCAGGGCAAGGGGGGAGGGAATGGGGGCTTGTGGAGGGGCAACTGGGAAGGGGGATAACATTTGAAATGTAAATAAATAAAAGAAAATAAAAAAATAAAAAAAATGAAGAAGTAGGAAGTTTTGCGTTGGCCTTCAACCCATTCCCAGACATGGGCGAGTTTAGTGTTTCTTGTGAACTCTTTGATACCATGGCATCAGCTAAAAAATGTAGCTACAGAGCATGTTGTACCATAAGCAAAGCAAAACAAAACAAATACACACCAAAATGCTAATAAAAAATTAAAATAAAATAAATCTCTAAGCAATTAATGCTTTCATTTGGTAAGCTTCATTGGTTTGATTAAGCCTAAAATATTCTCATAGGGAACTGATTATAGTGAATTTGAGTTCTCATATCTCATGTCTCCTTCTGGAAAAGTAGTAAAAGCAGCATTTCTCTTATCTTTTGTTATTGTAAAATGCAAAACATATTTTTCTAGTCTTACTGGGAAATGCCAAAAGACCCACCCCAACTCCCAGGCTGCTCACTGTTCTTCCTTTAATTGCTTTTACATCATGAAGTCTGAGCGCTTGGACTTAACACAGCCGGATGAACTCAACTAGGCTGAAGGACGGCTGCTTTAACATTTTCAGTCTGTGAAGGATTCTTTTTTTTTTCTTTCACAAGCCTAAAGGGGCAAAGGTCAAACCTTTTCAGCTGCAGATGAGGTCATGCTTGCTGATGGACTGCAGCTGATCACAATAAAAACAGGGTCTCCCATGTGACCAGTCCTCCCCATTTAGGAACACTGATGTCATCTCTGCTGAGACAGGATGAGACATGTTTAAAACTTGTTTTAAAATACATAAATTTTTCTTCTGATTTCACCACGACCTTCCATGAGTTTTAACACAAAGATTCATTTGATTATCATTTCAAATGAAAAAAAAAAGATAGATAACATAGATGGAGCTTACATCTTGCATGTAGTTACTGTTCATCTCTATTAAGTTGAGCTCTATGAAATCAGCATTCTACTCAGCCAAAAGATTACATACATTCTGTCAAGGAGTGGGAGGGAGATCATGAGCCCCACCCCAACTGAGGAGCTGTGGACAGTAATGGCTTCTGGGGGAAGAAGAAGCAGTTTTCCTTATGGGTGAGACTCCTGGTAGGTCATTTACTCTCCAGTGTCCAGAAGTATGAACAACACAGATTGAAGTTGATAGGCTATTCATTCAGGTTTTATTTAGGAATATATATGTATATTAATATATATGTGTGTACATGAATATATATGTATATATACCAATACATATATGTATGCAATAACAAAGAAAAAAGAGGCCTTGAATTTGAAGAGCAGGCAGGGGTATATGGGGAGGTTTGGAGGGCAAAAAGGGAAGGGAGAAATGTAATTAAATTGTAGTCTTAAATAAAAAGCCATGGAATTGGGAAGGTACAGAAGGCTGTTACATACTGTCAGTCTCATATGGTGCATCCTCATAGTCTAAAGACCCTTACGTCTCAGAGCATTCAATGTCTTTCTGTCTTGAGAGATGGCTCAATGGTTCAGAGCACTGGCAATTCTTCCAGAGGTCCTGAATTCAATTTCCAGTCCCCACAGGGCAGCTCACAGCTGTCAATAATGGGATCTGATGCTCTCTTTTGCTATGCAGACAGACACACAGACAAACCACCCCCATACACATTACATTAGATAACATATAATACATTAGATAAATAAAAAAAAAACTTTCATGGGTTCCAGATCCAGAAGGACCTTAGTTTAAATTCTACCTGTGCCACTTGTCATTTGAGTGATATTAAATTTTTTGGATAAGTTACTGAACTTCACTACTCAGTTATGAAAATTGTAGATTGTAGCATGCTCACCTCTATCTCACAAATGTAAAATTCTTGCTTGTGAGTGGTGTTCATGAAAACAAGTCTTTGAGTGTTCAATAAAGATGCCATTATTTCCTGAGTATTTTCCTCCCTCTGTTGATTAAGTCTCATATGTGTATAGCCTTTCTGTTTTGTTGCATATCAGTATTGTGTAACAGTGTCTTTGGGTATAGTTTGAGTCTGTAAAGTAATGATAGGTACCAATTATTACAATTTGTTATTTTATTGAACAAAGAATAGTTGAACTATGAATCATACAGATTGGATCTAAGCTTCCTATTAGCATTTCACAGTACTCATTAAAAGGTATATAGACACATTTTATCCTTTAATGACCCAGTAGAGAGATCCCTGGTTGATATGCAGAAGCAAATCAGATTATTTTGCTTTGTATAACATGTTTTTTAATCACAAAGTCTTTCTGGGATATAAAATAAATGAGAAGGATTTTTAAAAAGTTAAGAATAAAGAATTTTAATGGAAAACTGAGAAAAAAACAGAAAATGAAGAAAATAGAAGCACTACACAAAGAAAAAAGAAATACTTTTATAAAAAGCCTTGCAAACAAAGGCAAGAAGCAATGGATGGGATTACCCACTTGGGATACGAGACTGTGCAATCATTTCAAGCATGTCAGATGAGGAAACTGCAGGAGCATATCCTACGAATTCACTTCCTAGAAACATTCCGCAGCTTGTGAAAGAAAGTATGACCAGCTCCAATTATTTTTGTAAGAAGCATGTGCAATTTTGTCATAATTCAATCCATGACCCAAACAGAAGAGCATCTTATTGTAATTGAGACCACACCAAGACATTTTCCGCTGAACCACTGGATCATTAGAATGAGTGGAAGTAGTCGGAGAAAAGTATGCTTGCCTTAAGATGTCTAAATTATAGATGCAAAGCCATTTATTTAATAAGAAGAAGTGAATATAAACAATATGATCACTGAGCCAAAACAATACTGGTGGACTTGCTTGATAGAAACAGTCCAGGGTACCTTTCCTGTTTACTTAAATTATAAATTCTAAACCAATAAGATTTTCAAATAAGCTTTGCATAATGATATCACTGATAGAAGTAACAAGCAGGCCTCATGAAACAATGCTACTGTATGACAAAGGGCCATGTTTCAGGACCACGGCACCTCTGCCTTTGGTAGGACCCCATTAACTTTCCACTCACTCCTCATGCTGAGAGGTGGGGGTTGGTACCTACTTGTGACTACTCTCTCCTGGCTTTGGTGTGCACCTGTTCACCAGGGGGGAGTTTGCCATGCTGTGCCTAGATCATAGGCAATTAGAAGGAACAGAGTAGGGGTGAGGGAGTGAGAGCAGAGAGGAGTGAGAGAGAGCAGGGCATGGTACTAGAGTATGGATGGACTTTGATATCCTAGAGAGTTTCTAGGACCAGTCTCTTCTGAGTACCAAAGAGCAAACGTACAGTGGGTTCTGATGTCAAACCACTTAACTTCAAGTTTCCAACTCAACAGCCTGAACTTCCTTCCATTTATTCTGGTTTTTATACCTCAATAAAAAAAAATCAATGTCAAGTTTATTTAGACACTTATTGAAAGATATCAAGGAGCATGAGTTTTGTAATTATCCTGTAAGATGAATTTTTTTTTAGGGTTCACAGACTTTATTGGTCCAAAAACGAACAGCAAAGGAAATGTTAACTATCACGCTGGGGGGGGGGGTGTCATGTAGCCATGAAAGCCACCCTTGGAAAGCTAAGATGATTTCCTAACCTCTGAGTCACCTCTCCAGTCCCTGAGCATGCCTAGTATTTTAAGAACTTGCCAATGTGGCTGTATGAACGCTCTCACTCTCTGTCTCTCTCCACTCTGCTTTTCCTCCATCTCTGTCTCCTGAAGATGCCTGTATTAGGTAGCATTTCATCATCTCTGTCACATGAGTGTGCTACCTTATCATTCTGCTGAAGAGGCTTCTCTCTAGTGACAACTGACCTCTCCTTGCTGCGACAGCAAGGCAGTCTCTACGGCAAGGATTTTCCTTAGGCCCAGGGTTTCTTAAGAAAATGGATCCTCTCATTTAGTGTGTAACTAACTCTACTGCGAGATTCAGTTTCCCTTTGTAAAGCCAGGGGCTTAACCTTCCGCAGTGTTGAGAACACTGGGGAAAGGGCTATATATGTCTAGTGTAAAAGAGCCAGACACTTTACAAGTTACAGTACCCGAAGGACAAACTAGTTAAGGTTCTATGGGTTAAGAGTGGCTAACAGTGTACCATGGGGGAGAGCCAGTTAGCAACCGTGGATTCCATCATAGGCTTTGGATTTGCGATTTGAGACAGGAATGAATGGAGACTGTAAGGAAAGCCCGTTCCTTTGTGCATAGGTTGACCCGTTCTATCGTTCAGCCCCAACTTCTCTCTCACTCCTCCCTGGTCTCACTCCCTCACCCCTATTCTGTTCCTTCTAATTGGCTATGATCTAGGCACAGCATAGCAAATTCCCACTACAAATGAAGAAAAGCAAGAAGCCTTCTCCTCTTACACTGCTCGGGAGGAAAAACTGGGCACAATTTCATTTTTTTCCCCAGGACAGTATTTCCCTCTGCTGGTGAAAGTCTGTAACTTCTCCCATTGATTTAACAGCTGCGTTAAGATCGGTACACAAAGCAAAACGGCTTCTAAGGCAGCGGTTCTCAACCTTCCTAATGCTATATCCCTTTAATACAATTCCTTATATTGTGGTGACCCCCTCCCAACCATGAATGTATTTTTGTTGCTGTTTTATAACTGTAATTAACTGGTAGTATAAGTGTCTGATATGTGGACCTGTGAAGCTTTCGATCCACACAGGTTGAGAACCATGGCTCTAAGGAAAACAAGAGTCACCTTTTTATATTTTCTTAGATGCCTAAAAGGATGCATTTGTGTCTGTGGAGTGGCTGCAGTCACTTCACTGCATGAAGCATAGTCTCCAAGCTTGACTGTGTGTGTGTGTGTGTGTGTGTGTGTGACAAAAGCCAAACAACCAAAATTAAAATTTATAAGCACGTTTTAAAGTATTTGTCCTTGAAGAGGTCCTTTTCATCCCCAGAGAATTAAAGGTACAGTCGTGTTCCACAGAGGCTGGAATGGAAAAAAAAATTATTAAATTTATTTGCATTAAATTTAGTTCACATTGTAAGAGTGGCCCATTCTAGAGAAACTGGGCCACTTTCCCTGCCTCACCTGCCCAGAGATGACATCAATTAGGCTCACAGAAGATAGAGTCAGTCCCATCACATGTATGGATCTCAGCACTAGTGTGGTTTTTGCATCTATAGTTAACAAACAGAAAGAAGACAAGAAAGATAAACAGAAAGAAAAAGAGCAAATTAAATCCTGAATTAAACTCTCTCCTACTGTCAGACAGAGGTGACAGAGTTGAGATAATTCCACCATTGCTCCTTCAAAACAAATATGCTGAGCATTCATATTACATATGCAAATACTTAAGTTTGTTCTTTGGACATTAATACTTCCCCCCACCCAAAACTTAGCTCCCAGATTATTTTTAAAAGCCTGAGTGGTTTCTTCATTTTTCTGCTTTTTATGTGCATGTGTATTGAATTAAATATTTGCCTTTGCCTACATAGTACTTTGGAAAGTGTTAAAGAAGAATGACTTGCTCAAGGATACCAGTGAGCAATTTGATTATCACTGAGTGAATGAGGCATATGTAACTGGTTTAAAAGAGAACTTGAGGAACAGACATATTTAGGTCAGGAATCCTGAAATAAGTATGCAGATACATGCAAAACCGACTTTCCCACTAGAGGAGGGGAAACATATTGACTCTACTAAACAGGCCAGGATTAGTGTGTTAGTAGACTACAGTTGTTTTTGACAGTTACACTTATATATTTAATGTGCAGAATTGCAAAATAGCTCAAAGTCAGTCAGAGAATAGAATCAAATCACCCTTAGCATGTGATGTAAGGTTCAGGTTTCCAATGGAAGCATACATTTTTTTTAAGGGAATACTTTTTTTTTTTTCTTGAGGCTCATTCTTCCATCCATTTTCTTAAAAACTGGACCCGTTCCAGGCCCACAATGGAACACTTGGGATTCTACACCATGATTTTTCTCTCACAAGACCCAGTGAGTTTAGGTAGAATTTTCATGACAGTCCATAGTCAGAGGTCATGTCTCCCAAATGGAGTACTTACTCATGTAAAGCAAATATATATTCTTTTAAAGATTTATTTACTTTATGTATATGAGTACACACTGTAGCTGTAAAGATAGTTGTGAGCCTTCATCTGGTTGTTGGAAATTGACTTTAGGACCTCTGCTCACTGCAGTCTACCCTGCTTGCTCAGTCCCTGCTCGTTCCTGCCCAAAGATTTATTTATTATTATAAATAAGTACACTGTAGCTGTCTTCATGTGCACCAGAAGAGGGAGTCAGATCTTATTACAGATGGTTGTGAGCCACCATATGGTTGCTGGGAACTGAACTCTGGACCTCTGGAAGAACAGTCAGTGCTTTCCACCGCTGAGCCATCTCACCAGCCCAAGCAAATATATTTTTATTCTCTGCTTATATTTATCCTTCTAATGGATATGCAATCTATTCATTTAGTAAATACTTCCCACTTGCTGACTTGTCTGTCAGGCTGAAGAAAATGGAAGTAGACAGCCTGTTGACAAAGCACTCAGATATAGCAGATGCTAATTTAATGCCACAAATTCAGGAGAACAAAAAATACAGAGGACCTGAATCGGAGACCCAGATTCCTGTTTTGAAGACGAAGTAGTCTCAGTCCTTGTCTGTTTTGTTGTCTTTGGTCCTGAAAGAAGAAGCTGTGTGAGATTTTCAATTTACTGCCTTCCATCTTCATCCATAAAAGTCATCTCTGCTTTTGGTTGTCATTGACTAGGCTACCTCGCAATGCTGTAGTTAATAGAACCCTGACTGACATGCACGTAGCTCCTGTAAACAACTAAACAAAGATTCCTGCAGCTCAAGGTGCTTAACACTTCTAGACCTTTAGACCACCAGACTGGCTCTTGACGAGGTTAGGTTGCTTAGCAGCAGGGAAAACCTTGCTTTGTCACTCCAGCTAGAACTCTCATTCTTGGCGTCTGATTACCCTGTGTAGCCAATCAAATGTCCTGTCCCCCATTGTCTCGCAGATCTCTCATACCCTGTCTCTCCTTCAATGTGAATTTTGCTAGGTCTGTTTAGCCAGAATCTTCTTTGCCCATAAAATCTCATGCAGTAAAGTGTCCAAACCTTACCATGTCTTTGGACAACTTTCATAAATTTGTCTTCCACTATGTAAGACCTATATGAATTAAATTATGAAACCAATTTTAATTAATTTTTTGAGAATTTCATATACGAGTACAGTATTGACATAATTTTTATCCTCTTTCCCCAATCCATTTCTTCTTGTATTCCTCTCAAATCCATGTCTTCTTTTCTTAAAACAAAAACAAAACATATCCTAATTCTCTGAGAGTACATACAACTTGACATAATTTGATCATATTCATGCCCCTCCCCCCGGCATTCTTTCCAGATACATGGTCCCTTTCAAATCCAAGTCCATTGTGTCTCTTTTTAAAAATCCTTCAAGACCAGCTGTGCCACTCAAATATTCTTTGATGTGTCGCCCTCCATTGGAGCATGGTCAGCTTATCAAGAGCTACACTCTTGAGGAAATTGTCTCTTGTGACCTCTTCTTGACCCTGAACTCTTCTTGAGATTCCTGGAAAAATCTTAAAGGATATGTTCTCTCAAGTTGTAAAAAATAAATATTTCTCTGAGTAGGCTTATTTAGTGTGCTGAATTGCATGCAAGAGCACTGAAATAAAGGAGAGAAACTTAATTGTCCCTACATTAAATTTTCAAGGGCCATATAGGAATATGATATATCCAGGTATAATACTAGTCATAGATGTAGTTATTATTTTAAATATTATTTAAAATATTGTGTAGTACAGAAATAATCTAGTTTCCCTTGTTAGATCCTTGCCTATAAACAATTTAAGGCTTATCTTTCTTGAGTATGTTTTATTTTACTTCCATCCTTTCCAAAGTGGGTTTAAACTTTAAAAGCGTGTGTGGGGGAGAGGTTGGGAGAGGGGATGGGTTATATGAGATTGCTCACTGTGATGCTTTGTATATGCTCAGCTCAGGGAGTGGCACTATTAGAAGGTATGATCTTTATGATTTTTCATTTTTTATTAGCTATTTTCTTTGTTTATATTTCAACTGTTATCTCCTTTCCTGGTTTTTCTTCTGAAAACCCCCATCCCCTCCCCTCTCCCCCTGCTCACCAACCCATTGGGAGTGGATTTCCCAATTTCTGGCCCTGGCTGCCTCTACACTGGGGCATAGAGCCTTCACAGGATCAAAGGCCTCTCCTCCCATTGATGACTGACTAGGCCATCCTCTACTACATATGAATCTGGACCCATGAGTCCCACCAGGAGTACTCTTTGGTTGGTAGTTTACTCCTTGGGAGCTCTAGGGATACTAGTTAGTTCATATTGTTGTTCTTCCTATGGGACTGCAAACACCTTCAGCTCCTTGGGTCCTTTCTCTAGCTCTTCCATTGGGGGCCTTGTGCTCAGTCCAACGGTTGGGTGCAAGCATCCACCTCTGTATTTGTCAGGTACTGGTAAAGCCTCTCAGGAGACAGCTATAACAGGTTGCTTGCTTCTGTCAGCAAGCACTTGTTGGCATCCACAATAGTGTCTGGGTTTGGTGTCTATATATGGGATAGACTCCCCAGGTGGGGCAGTCTCTGGATTGTCATTCCTTCAGTCTCTGCTCAACACTTTGTTTCTGTAACTTCTTCCATGGGTATTTTGTTCCCCCTTCTAAGAAGGACCAAGGTATCCACACTTTTGTCTTACTTCTTGAATTTCACGTGGTTTGTGAATTGTATCTAGGGTATTCTGAACTTCTGGGCTAATATCCATTTATCAATGACTGCATACAATGTGTGTTCTTTTGAGATTGGGTTACCTCACTCAGGATATTTTCTAGTTCCATCCATTTGCCTAAGAATTTCATTAAGTCATTGTTTTTAATAGCTGAGTTGTACTCCATTTTGTAAATGCATCACATTTTTTGTATCCATTCCTTTGTTGAAAGATATCTGGGTTGTTTCCAGCTCCTGGCTATTATAAATAAGGCTGCTATGAACATAGTGGAGCATGTGTCCTTATTACATGTTGGAAAATCTTCTGGGTATATGCCCAGGAGTGGTATTGCTGGGTCCTCAGGTAGTAAGTACTATGTCCAATTTTCTGAGGAACCGCCAAATTGATTTCCAGAGTGGTTGTACCAGCTTTCAATCCCAACAGCAATGAAGGAGGGTTCCTCTTTCTCCACAACCTCCCCAGCATCTGCTGTCACCTGAGTTTTTGATCTTAGTCATTGTGACTGATGTGAGGTGGAATCTCAGGGTTGTTTTGATTTGCATTTGCCTGATGACTAAAGATGTTGAACGTTTCTTTAGGTGCTCCTCAGCCATTCAGTATTCATCAGCTGAGAATTCTTTGTTTAGCTCTGTACCCCATTTTTAATAGGGTTATTTGATTCTCTGGAGGCTAACTTCTTGAGTTCTTTGTATATATTGGATATTAGCACTCTAGAAGATGTAGGATTGGTAAAGATCTTTCCCAATCTGTTGGTTCCTGTTTTGTCCTAGTGACAGTATCCTTTGCCTTACAGAAGCTTTGCAATTTAATGAGGTCCCATTTGTCAATGCTTGATCTTAGAGCATAAGTTATTGGTGTTCTGTTCAGGAAAATTTCCCCTATGCCCATGTGCTTGAGGCTCTTCCCCAGTTTCTTTTCTATTAGTTTCAGTTTATCTGGTTTTATATGGAGGTCCTTAATCAACTTGGACTTGAGCTTTGTACAAGGAGATAGGAATGCATGGATTTGCATTCTTTTATATGCTAACTGCCAATTGAACCAGCACCATTTGTTAAAAACGCTGTCTTTTTTCCACTGGATGGTTTTAGCTCTTTTGTGAAAGATCAAGTGAGTATAGGTGTGTGGGTTCTGGGTCTTCAATTCTATTCCATTGATCTACCTGTCTGTCACTCTACCAATATCATACTTTTTTTTTTTTTTTAAATCACTATTGCTCTGTAGTACAGCTTGAGATCAGGGATGGTGATTCCACAAGAAGTTCTTTTATTGTTGAGAAAAGTTTTCACTACCCTAGGTTTTTTGCTATTCCAGATGAATTTGCAAATTGCCCTTTTTAACTCTGTGAAGACTTGAGTTGAAATTTTGATGGGGATTGCAGTGAATCTGTAGATTGCTTTTGGCAAGATGGCCATTTTTACTATATTAGTCCTGCCAATCCATAAGCATGGGAGATCTTTCCATCCTCTGAGATCTTCTCTGAGATTTCTTTCTTCAGAGACTTGTACTTCTTGTCATACAAATTTTTCACTTGCTTAATTAGAGTCACACCAAGGTATTTTATATTATTTGTGACTATTGTGAATGATGTTGTTTCCTTAATTTGTCTCTCAGTCTGTTTATCCTTTGTGTAGAGAGGAAGGCCACAGATTTGCTTAAGTTATTTTTATATCCAGCTACTTTGTTGAAGTTGTTTATCAGGTTTAGGAGTTCTCTGGTGGAATTTTTGGAGTCACTTAAGTATACTATCATGTGCAAATAGTGATATTTTGACTTCTTTTCAATTTATATCCCTTTGATTCCCCCCCCCCCTTTTTTTTAGTCTAATTGCTCTGGCTAGGACTTTGAGTACTATATTGAACAGATAGGGAGAGAGTGGGCAGCCTTATTTAGTCCCTGATTTTGGTGGGATTGCTTTAAGTTTTTCTCCATTTAGTTTGATGTTGGCTACTGGTTTGCTGAATATTACTTTTATTATGTTTAGGTATAGGATTTGAATTCCTGATCTTTCCAAGACTTTTATCATGAAGGGATGTTGGATTTTGTCAAAATCTTTCTCAGCATCTAATGAAATAATCATACAGTTTTTTCCTTTGAGTTTGTTTATATAGTGGATTATGTTGATAGATTTCCATATATTGAACCATCCATACATCCCTGGGATGAAGCCTACTTGATTGTGATGTATGATAGTTTTGATGTGTTATTGGATTCAGTTTGCAAGAATTTTATTGAGTATTTTTACATTGATATTCATAAGTGAAATTGGTCTGAAGTTTTCTTTCTTTGTTGGGTCATTGTGTGGTTTAGGTATCAGAGTAATTGTGGCCTCATAGAATGAATTGGGTAGAGTACCTTCTGTTACTCCTTTGTGGAATAGTTTGCGTAGTATAGGTATTAGGTCTTCTTTGAAGGTCTGATAGAACTCTGCACTAAACCCATCTGGTCCTGGGCTTTTTTTGGTTGGGAGATTATTAATGACTGTTTCTATTTCTTAGGGGATATAGGGTTGTTTAGGTTATTTATCTGATCCTGATTTAACATTGGTATGTGGTATTTGTCTAGAAAATTGCCCATTTCATCCATGTTTTCCAGTTTTGTTGAATAGAGGCTTTTGTAGTAGGATCTGATGATTTTTTAGATTTCCTTGTTTTTTGTTGTTATGTCTCCCTTTTCATTTCTGATTTTGTTAATTAGGATACTGTCTCTATGCCCTCTAGTTAGTTTGGCTAAGGGCTTTTCTGTTTTGTTGATTTTCTCAAAGAACCAGCTCCTGGTTTGGTTGATTCTTTGTATAGTTCTTTTTGTTTCCACTTGGTTGATTTCAGTCCTGAGTTTTGATTATTTTCTGCCTTCAACTCCTCTTGGGTGTATTTGCTTCTTTTTGTTCTAGAGCTTTCAGACGTGCTGTCAACCTACTAGTGTATGTTCTCTCCAGTTTCTTTTTGGAGGTACTCAGAGCTATGAGTTTTCTTCTTAGGACTGCTTTAATTATGTCCCATAAGTTTGGGTATGTTGTGGCTTCATTGTCATTAAACTCTAAAAAGTCCTTTTTTCTTTATTTCTTCCTTGACCAACTTATCATTGAATAGAGTGTTGTTCACTTTCCACGTGTATGTGGACTTTCTATTGTTTATGTTGTTATTGAAAACCAGCCTTAATCTGTGATGATCTGATAGGATGTATGAGATTATTTTGATCTTCTTGTATCTATTGAGGACTGTTTTGTGACCGATTATATGGTCAGTTTTGGAGAAGGTACCCTGAGGTGCTGAGAAGAAGTTACATTCTTTTGTTTTAGAATAAAATGTTCTATAGATATATGTTAAATCCATTTGGTTCATACTTCTGTTAGTTTTACTCTGTCTCTGTTAAGTTTCTGTTTCCATGATCTGTTCATTGCTGAGAGTGGGAATGTTGAAGTCTCCCACTATTATTGTGTGGGGTGTGATGTGTGCTTTGAGCTTAAAGTTTTTTTTATGAATGTGGGAGCCCTTGCATTTGGACAATAGATGTTGAGAATTGAGAGTTCATCTTGGTAGATTTTTCCTTTGACCAGTATTAAGTGTCCTTCCTTATTTTTTGTTTTTGTTTTTGTTTTCTCGAGATAGGGTTTCTCTGTGTAGTCCTAGTTGTCCTGGATCTCACTCTGTAGACCAGGCTGGCCTTGAACTCAGAAATCTGCCTGCCTTTGCCTCCCGAGCTTCCTTATCTTTTTTGATAACTTTTGGTTGAAAGTTGATTTTATTCGATATTAGAATGGCTACTCCAGCTTGGTTATTGGGGCCATTTGCTTGGAAAATTGTTTTCCAACATTTTACTCTGAGGTAGTATCTGTCTTTGTCACTGAGGTAGGTTTCCTGTATGCAACAAAATGTTGCATCCTGTTTATGTATACAGTCTGTTAGTCTTTTTACTGGGGGATTGAGTCTATTGATTTTAAGAGATATTAAGGAAAAAAGATTGTTGCTTCCTGTTATTTTTGTTGTTAGTTGTGGAATTATGTATTTTTGTGGCCATCTTCTTTTTGGTTTGTTAAAAGAAGATTATTTTCTTCCTTTTTCTAGGGTGTAGTTTCCCTCCTTGTGTTCGAGTTTACCACTTATTATCCTTTGAAGGGCTGGGTTTGTGGAGAGATATTGTGTAAATTTGTTTTTTGTCATGGAATATCTTGGTTTCTTCATCTATGGTTATTGAAAGTTTTGCTGGGTATGGTAGCCTGGGTTAGCATTTGTGTTCTCTTAGGGTCTGTATGACGGCTACCCAGGGTCTTCTGGCTTTCATAGTCTCTGGTGAGAAGTCTGGTGTAATTCTGATAGGCCTGTCTTTATATGTTATTTGACCTTTTTCCCCTACTGCTTTTAAAATTCTTTCTTTGTTTTGTGCATTTGGTGTTTTGATTATTATGTGATGGGAGGAATTTCTTTTCTGGTCCAAACTATTTAGAGTTCTGTAGGCTTCTTGTATGTCTATGGGCTTTGTTTAGGTTAGGGAAATTTTCTTCTATAATTCTGTTGAAGATATTTACTGGACCATTACCTTGGGAATCTTCACTCTCTTCTATACCTATTACCCTTAGGTTTGTTCTTCTTATTGTGTTCTGGATTTCATGGATGTTTTGAGTTAGGAGCTTTTTGCATTTTGCATTTTCTTTGACTGTTGTGTCAATGTTGTCTATGGTATCTTCTGCACCTGAGATTCTCTCTTTTATTTCTTGTATTCTATTTGTGATGCTTGCATCTTTGACTCCTGATCTCTTTCCTAGAGTTTCTATCTATAGAGTTGTCTCTCTGATTTCTTTATTGTTTCTATTTCTGTTTTTAGATTCTGGATAGCTTTGTCCAATTCCTTCAGCTGCTTCATTGTGTTTTCCTGTAATTCTTTAAGGGTTTTTTTGTTTCCTCTTTAAGGGCTTCTACCTGTTAACCTGTGTTTTCCTATATTTCTTTTTTTTTTTTTAAATACAACCTCAGTAAACCAATTTTATTTCTTATTTTTAATTAGATATTTTCTTTATTTACATGTCATATGATTTCTCCTTTCCCAGTTTCCTCTCCAAAAAAACCCAACAAAACAATAACAAAAGCAAACCCCTGTTCCCTCCCCCATCCCCCTGCTCGCCACCCCACCCTCTCCTGCTTACTGGTCCTGGCATTCCCTTACACTGGGGCACAGAACTTTCACAGGGCCAAGGTGAAGTTGGTCTCATTGATGACCAACTTGGCCATCCTCTACTATACACATGCCGCTGGAGCAATCAGTCCCACCATGTGTACTCCTTGGTTGGTGGTTTAGTCCCTGGGAGCTCTGAGGGTACTAGTTAGTTCATATTGTTGTTTGTCCTAAGGGGCTGCAAACCCTTCAGCTCCTTCAGTCCTTTCTCTAGCTCCTTCATTGGTCTCCTGTATTTCTTTAAGGGAGTTATTTATGTCCTTCTTAAAATCCTCTATCAGCATCATAAGATGTGATTTTAAATCCACCCCTTGTTTTTCTGGTGTGTTGGGGGTATCCAGGACTTGCTGTGGTGGGAGAACTGGGTTCTGATGTTGCCAAGAAGTCTCGGTTTCTGTTGGTAAGATTCTTGCATTTACCTTTTGCTGTCTGGTTATCTCTGGTGTTAGATGTTCTTGCTGTCTCTGGCTAGAGCTTGTTCCTCCTGAGGGTCTGTAAGCCTGTGTCAGCACTCCTGGGAGACTAGCTTTCTCTTGTTGAAACTTGTATACAGAGGGCCCTTAACAGCCCAAGCTCTCAGTGCAGATGGCGGCCAGAAGGATCCTGTCCTAACTGCCCCACTGTTCTTGTGCCCTGTGTGCTCCTTGCCTCCCAGCTCAAGATAGTTATTGGAGAGAAAGTGGCTATCTCACCTCCTAGGCTAGGAGTGCAAGTGCTCCTTCAAGAACAGGTCTTTCCTGGCAGGACCTGTGCATAGTGGGCTGTGTATCAACCTCAACTCAGAGGTGCAGATGGCAGATGGGTGTGGCTTTGTGGAGCAGGTGTAGCACTGTGGGTGTAGGCTTTAAGAACCTCATCCTAAGCGGGGTTATGGGGGTGCACGTCTTTAATCCCAGCACTTGGGAGGCAGAAGCAGGTTGATTTCTGGGTTCGAGGTCAGCCTGTTCTACAGAATGAGATCCAGGACAGCCAGGGCTATACAGAGAAACCCTGTCTGGAAAAAAGAGAGGGTGGGTTGGTGAGCAAGGGGAAAGGGGGAGGGAACAGCTTCACCCCGACTCCAGAGGGCAAACTGGGAGCGGAGATATCATTTGAAATGTAAATAAAGAAAATGCCTAATTTTAAAAAAATTATAATTAAAAGTCAAAGAATCACATACCTAAATAGATCAATGCAAATTGTATTTTATTAAATCTTTTTAAAACAATTGTTAAACTGTTATTTAATAAACAACAACAATCAATCAATCAATCACTAAAAAGAGATCCAGGACAGCCAGGGCTATACAAAGAAACCCTGTCTCAAAAACAAAACAAGTCCTTCCAGTTCCACAATGCCCAGAGGAAGCTCCACTACCAGGGCTCTTACACTCCCAGGATCAGAGGTGAGGAGGACACAACATCTATCCCAAAACTGGGAGTAAATGGGACCAGTAGGACCCAGGCACACAGGAACTCTGCCAGCCCAGTGGCTCAGGTTGCTTCTGGTCTGTCTGGGCTGGCTGGTGCCCTGAGGAGAGACACTGGGCTCAAACTCTGCAGTCATTCCCAGAATGCCCAGAGGAAGCTGGTGTCCTGAGCAGACCTTGGTCCCAGGCTCTGCAGCCAGTCCCAAAATACCCAGAGGAAGATGCTGCACTCCCAGGTGCTCTAACAAGCCCAGGGTCACAGGATCCCAGAATCACAGGATCACAGAGACAGCCTGACTCTGAGGAATTCTGACAAAACCAGGATCACAGGAAGGACAGGTTCCAGTCAGATTTAGCAAGGGAAGGTAGCACTAGACATAACCAGATGGTGGAGGGGTGGGGGAAGCATAAGAAAATAAACAACACAAACCAAGGTTACTTGGCATTATCAGAACCCAATTCTCCCACCATAACAAGTCCTGGACACACCATCACACCAGAAAAGCAAGGCTTAGATCTAAAATCACTTCTCATGATGATGATACAAGACTTTAAGAAAAACATAAATAGCCTCAAAGAAAAACAGGAGAACACAGGTAAACAGCTAGAAGCTCTTAAAGAGGAAACACAAATATCCCTTAAAGAACTACAGGAAAACACAATCAAACAGGTGAAGGAAATGAGCAAAACCATCCAGAATCTAAAAATGGAAATAGAAACAATAAAGAAATTAGAAAGAGAGACAACCCTGGCCATACAAAACCTAGGAAAGAAATCAGGAGTCATAGATGCAAGCATCACCAACAGAATACAAGAGATAGAAGAGAAAATCTCAGGGTTAAAAGACACCATAGAAAACATTGACACAACAGTCAAAGAAAATGCAAAAAGCAAAAAGCTCCTAACCCAGAACATCCAGGAAATCCAGGACTCAATGAGAAGACCAAACCTAAGGATGATAGGTGTAGGGAGCCGTGAAGCTGGAGAGGCATTCGCCATGGCAAGATGGCGCCTACTTCTGCTGTTAACTCCTAGTAAACAACTGTTTGTGCATGTGCGTAGAGAACTGTTTGCGCATGTGTGTAGAGTGAAAAAGACGCCATGTCACAGCCCATCCAGGGCCTTACGTAGGGTAATGAGCAAACAGCCAATCATGAGCAGACACGCCACGCTGTGGGCAGACACGCCGCACTGTGGTGTATATAAGCAGTGCGGATTTTGGGCTCGATCTCTTTTTCCCTCTGGGAGAGGGCAGTAAACGTCGCTGCAGAAGGAACATAGTGTGTCCGCGTGTCTTCTTCCCGGTGAGACGACTGCGCGGGCTACAAATAGGTATAGAAGAGAGTGAAGACTTCCAAGGTAATGGGCCAGTCAATGTCTTCAACAAAATTATAGAAGAAAATTTCCCTGACCTAAAGAAAGAGATGCCCATGAACATACAAGAAGCCTATAGAACTCCAAATAGACTGGACCAGAAAAGAAATTCCTCCTGTCACATAATAATCAAAACACCAAGTGTACTAAAGAAAGAAAGAATTTTAAAAGCAGTAAGGGAAAAAGGTCAAGTAACATATAAAGGCAGGCCTATCAGAATTACACCAGACTTCTCACAAGAGACTATGAAAGCTAGAAGATCCTGGGCAGATGTCATACAGACCCTACAAGAACACAAATGCCAGCCCAGGATAGTATACCCAGCAAAACTCTCAATTACCTTAGATGGAGAAAACAAGATATTCCATGACAAAACAAAATTTACACAATATCTTTCCACAAATCTAGCCCTACAAAGGATAGTAGATGGAAAACATCAACATAAGGAGCAAAACTACACTCTAGAAGAAGCAAGAAAGTAATCTTTCAACAAATCCACACAAATCTAATTCCACCTCTTACAACAAAAACAGAAAGTAACAATTACTTTTTCCTAATATCTTAATATGAAAATTAATATCACCAACATATCCTAATAGATTGAAATCCAAAAATATGAGGAATTAGAAATTGATTGACTGTCATCCAATGGTCTCTCTAATTTGGTAATTGGAGAAATAGGTCCAATATTATACAATCCATATACACTTTCAGCTTGTTTGTTTGTGACAGTGTCTTGCTGTGTACAGCATAATGATCTTGAGATCTTTATTCTCCTATTTCAGCCTCTCTATTAGTAGTATTGTTTATTTCATGTTTTTACACTATACTATGATTTTCAGAACAGCTTATATATTTTAAAAGAATTTATATACCCAAAAGAAATCTAGACAATTAAATTGGGAGGGAGTTTGTAGGAGAACAGCAAAGTGTAAGACTAATTGCTCTGCTTGATGTTTGTAACTCTTATATCAAGTTACCACAGTAAGAGCCAAGATTTTAAGCTCTACTAAATATAAAACAAACAAACAAAAACACTTTACATATTTATTTTCATTTAAGAAAATATTAGTAGTGATGTATTATTTTGAAACATACAGTTAATATGTTTGGAGTTATTTAAAATTTATATTGAGAAAAACATATATAGTTTCAGTATTGCAGTAGACAAGCATTTACATAAGACTGTTAAATTGATTGGTTTTTTATATCAAACAACGTTTATAATACTTATTTTTATTGTTATAATATTTTATAAATTTTAAAGAATATGACAAAAAGATATTATTGTAGGTATTGAAGGGGAGTCTCTGGGAGGAGTTGGGGTACAAAAGGAAAACAAGAATGTGATTTAATTCTACTTACTTAAAATATGTTTTTAAATGTTAACAAATTCAGATAAATTGAAATCCTGTAACTTTTCTCATTATAATTCAATAAAACTTAAAAAAATAAAATAAAATAAAAACTACTTACAAAAAAAAAAAAAGAACACAGGCTGCTATTGCAGAGGTTTGGTTAGAACCAACATGGACTCTTACAACTATAGGTATCTTCAGTTCTAGGGTGCTCTTACAGCCTCTTTTAGCATCTGAAGGCACCAGGCATATGCACAGTATACCCACAAATATGCAGGCAAAAGTCTTATTCACACAAAAAAAATTTGTCTTGGGGCTGAAAAGACGGCTCAGGGGGAAAAAAACCCCTCATCCTAGCTGCCTGGAAGCGAGTCTTCCACCAGCGGTCTTCAGATGGAGGTGTAGAACTCCCAACTCTGCCAGTACAGTGCCTGCCTAGACGTTGTCATGCTCCCACCTTGATGAAAATGGACTATACTTCTAAACCTGCAAGCCAGACCCAAATATATGTTGTCGTTTATAAGAGTTGCTTTGGTCATGGTGCCTGTTCACAGCAGTAAAACCCTAACTAAGACACAGATGTCAAAACAGAATATTGGATCCTAATGAGTTATTGGCATGAGCCATGTGACATCAGTGCTGGGAACAGAACACAGGTCCTCTGAGAGAGCAGTAAGTACTTTTAACTGCTGAGCCATCTCTACAGCCCCTCAAATGCATTTTTAGTGAACCTTAGGATGGAATGCTTCATGAGTGAATTCCTTAAATAACTTTGTGGTCATGCCACTGTACTTGAGTAAGTATTTTCAGAAGTACAGTGAAAAGGCTGAGAGTTTGGCTCATAAAACTGCTTAATCCAGAATTGTGCAGAACAAGAATTAATTATGAGGGGTAGAATGAATTGGTATTTGTTTGGTAGGAAGGAGTTCTAGTGTGCTTCTCTGTTGTTGTGATAAAACACTGGCCAGAGGTAAGTTGGAAGAAATGCTTATTTAGCTTACAGATTACAACCCATCATTGGGGAAGCCAAAGAAGGAACTCAAATCTGCAGCTTGGAGCAGAAATAATGAAAGAACGGGCCTTTCTGACTTGCTTTCCTTGTCTTGCTAAGTCTGTTTTCTTATACCGCCTAAGGCCAGGGATTGCATCACTCAGAGTGGGCTGGGCCCTCCTGTGTCAATCACGAATCAAGGAAACTCCCCGTAGACATTCCCACAGGCCAACCTGAGGAGACAACACTTCAGTGGAGGGTCCTGCTTGCTGGGTGACTCTAGTTAATATTAAGTTGGCCAAAACTTACCAGCATAGTATTTTCTTGGAACAATGCTGCTTTAAAGCTCTATTTTCTGAATTGAAAGAGACCCTCACTCTTTTCCTTGGGCTATATGTGACACACAGCACTTAAGTAGATTGTACTCTCACAATCAGAAATGAAGCAAGCTTTCTTTGATCATTTTCCACTGTCTTCAGAATTCCAAACTATCTGTTCTCTGGGCTCAGGAAGTGGGTTTATAGCCTCCAAATGTTAACTTGTGTCATTGTTTTTGTAGATAACCCTCTCATTAAATGCTTGGCTGCTTGTACCATCTAAGAAATATCCTCTAGTACCAAGCCTCAACAGATGGTTCAGCTGTCCCAGATTATAAAACAAGGTGATAGAATTTGAAATAGACTTCTATTTTTCAAGAAGAATGTTTCTTCTCTGCCCTCCCTTCCAAAGAAGAAGAGGAGGAACTGACATGCTTCCCCTTTGACCAAACCAGGCTCTTCCAAGCCCCATACTTTCCTCCCTTCAACATCTCTCCTTATCATTACTGCATCAGGTAGTGCTAAAAGTGAATTTTAGAAAGTTGGTTTAGCCAGAATCTTTGCCCTGGACAGATGGTCAAATTCCTTACTCCTCTAGATGTTCCAATTCCTGACATCCTCTGTGATGGCTTGGCAGCAATCCTCACAAAACTAGAAGAGGATATGTAGGGTGCATCACTCATGTATCTTTCCTCCGTTCCCTTACTTGCCCTTCAAAAGGCACTTGATTTTTTTTTCTTGTTCTCCTCTAGTATAATCTTCCCATTAAGCATTGAAAATGAAAGACAAGAAGAAAATTGTTAGAAAAATTTGCTTTGGTCTCAAAATGGTTCCACATCTAAGAACAAGCATCCCACCTTTCA
>NW_022196894.1:55834176-55841596 GCF_008632895.1 Mastomys coucha | reverse complement strand
AAAAAAAAATGAAAGGAAAAAATATAATTAGATCCAAACCATGACTTGTATCTCAGTAAGTTTCTGTCCTAATGATAAGTCCCAATTTCACTATAATCATTATTTGTATTTTCAAACTTTTAGGAAATACTTCATATTTTTCAGTACACTTTTCCACACATATACCAAAAGGCAGGAAGAAGTACATGAGAAGTGCTCTGGTCCATGCTTAGCAGCTGCCTAAGACCAGGTGAGGTTTGGAAGGTCCATGTGGCTTCTCTCCAGAGCCTTTTGGAATGCTTGTTCTGGAGAGAAGCAGCCACCATCTAGAAGCTGATTACTTCAAGCCTACACTAGAGAAGACACAGGTCTTCTCTGTGAGTTCTGTGGTATAGGCTGTCCTCCAGGTAAGTGAGCAGATACACATGACATATCTAGGCCAGTTCATCCTTCAGATGACTGGGATACCATGATGATGCAAATGAGAATTGCCAAGCTGGGCACTTTGCAATTCCTTACCCACATGCTGGTGAGCAGAGCAAAGTGGTGGTTGTTTTATACTAGTGTTTTTTTATAGTAGTAGTTGGCTATGTAGTAATGGAAACTGTAATAGGAAGAAGACAACATTTTTAGAGGAGGCACTTGAATAGATAATAAATGTGAGAGAAAAATGAGAGATAAAGTACGGACTGAGCCCTTTTGGAAAACCATGTTTTCTTTTGGGTGAGTTGAAGGGCCAAAATGGAGAGAAGAAGTGTAGATGGGTTTGACTACATTAAATTTTGAGGCTTCTGAAATCAACACTTATGTGCATAAAAGGGCTTAAACATAAATATTCATTGAACTTTAATGAGATTTATTCCTAAACTGGAAACAGCCCAAATGTACACTAAGAGGAACACATTTAAAAACCTGTATTATTTAAAAGAAACAATTTTCTTTAATTGGCAAAGTGAATATTTTGTAATAGCTTTGCCTTATTTAATATTCATTTTATTTTTTATAAAAGAAAGAATACATGAATAAAAATACAACAGTTGGGAATGAACAGAGCTGTTAAAAATTCAAGTCATTTACAATGTACTCAACATGAGTTGCCTTTTTTTTTTTTTTAAGTGATTTCCCTAGGGAATAAAGAGCTGAGAAAATGAGAAAATGACCTGTGAGAGATAAGCCTTCACATACATAAACAGCATTCTGTTTGGCATATCAGGAGCCAGGTATAATATAAAAATCTGAAATATTAACATGTACATTTTGAACTCCCATTTCCTTTGAGCTGTTGATCCTCTAATCACAAATAATCACTATGAACTGTTAGACTGTGTGTGTATATGTTTATGAATTTAAAATTTAGCTCTCTTTCTATTACAGGTGGAGTGACAATACACATGCTGACATGTTCTAATAGCTCAGAGTATGCAATGGCAGAACAACTTGTCTTTTTGTTTTTAATTGTCATTTCTCCTTTTTCAGATCTATCCACTGTAAACAAAATGTGGATCTTTTAAAAACATGTTCTTGTGTGAGCTTCTATATGCCATCATATGTAATCAGTTTGCACCCAACTATGCTCTATCTTGATGTATCTGAGAGAAGTTCTTTTTAGATTGCCTTTGCATTTTTCATATTACAACATGCCATGGCATGGATGTGCCAATATATTATAACTCTTTGTGTAATAGAAGTTGATGTATAACTCTTTCCTATATATTATGCTTAACACGTTTCTTACTAATGAGAATTTAGATTGCTTCAAAAAAATATAATGGTAGGGGCTGGAGAGATTGCTCAGTTGTTAAGACCATGTACTGCTGTAAACAGATTTTAATCAAATCTGTTAGTTTTTGATATGACTTGGCCAGCCCAACAATAATAGAGGCAGAGTCCTATGGATTTTTTAAATTAGCTCTAGCACAACTATAGGACAATTTATCCCTAATTTATTTTTCTATATGCTAGACTGTTAATTCCCATCTATGTTTACATTTCGCCTGGGATGTTTCTGTGCCAACTGCCTGTCCTCAGGGTCCACTTCTCCTGGCCACATGGTCATGATCCATATGGATTCATGACTGCTTCCTCCTCTCCTCCTCCTGTCTCCTTCCTCAAAGTCCCTACGTGAGACATCCCCCCTATCCCCACCCCCGCCCCCGCAGCCCTGAAACCCTGTCTACCTCTATTCTCCCCAATAATTGGCTGAAGCCACTTTTATTAAATCAATAGCTTTAAATGTGGGAGTAAGGTTTACACAACAAAGACTGGTGTGTGTGGGAACTATCTAGGGCAACCAGATCTTGGTGGCCAGTATTTAGCAATTGAATACACAGCAGTACCAGACCAACACCTACCACACTGCTCTTGCAGAGGATCTGAGTTTGGATTCCTAGAACCCATATGAGTCATTGCAACCACCTGTAATTCGAGGTCCTGAGGATCCAATGCCTTCCCATGGGCGTCATTGACAATTGCGCTCACACACACACACACACACACACACACACACACACACACACCTAAACTCCCAGGCATACACACAATTAAAAATAAAAATAAATCTAAAATATTTTACAATGGCAAAAGTTGGGTGCAAATGCCTGTAATCTCACCATTTAAGGAAGAAGAGGCAGGAGGATTAAATGTTCCAGTCAAGTTAGGCTAACTTAGTAAGCTCTTGTCTCAAAAAAATAAAAACAAAAAATAAAAACAAAACAACCCCCCACCCCCCAGAACCAAAAGCCACAACAGCAAGAACAATAACAACAAAACACCAGCAAACAAAAAACAAAACCACCACCACCACTACCAAAGAGTAAAAAAGCTGGATTATATGCAGCGTTAGAGCACTTTCCTAACATGTGAGAAGCCCTAAATTCAATCACTAATCTTGAAAAAAATATGAGAAAAACATCAGTTAAATCCCTGGAAGAATTAAATGATCATAACTGGAAAGAGAAAGACTGGAGGTAGCTTTATACCTGATGTGAAATTACACTACAGAGGAGATTACAGTTGGGTGTCCTACCCCTGCTTCTCCAGCTCTGAGCACCTCACATGAAATAACACCCCAGTGCATCTCTCTACTGAGACGATTCTTTGTTATTTAAGCACCAGCCAGAACTTCACAGCAAGGACCTGTTGGAAAAAATACAGTGTCTTCCTAGGATGATCCAGTCAAAAGCCCTACCAGGGTGGAAGTGTTTCCCAAGGTCTGGTGCCACAAGTCTGCTATCTTCATGGAAGCCAAAGAGAGGAGCATCTAGGTGGGGCAGAAGCATTCCTGAGGCCATCCTTCAGAGCCTTCCCTCAAAACAAAGATGGTTTGTACCAGAGATTCACTACCTGATGATGGAAAAAGAGAAGGCATGACTCCATGCTCTGGTTATAACATGCCTGTGGACAGAGAACACTTTCAAATCCTTGAACCCTGAACCCTTCTCTAGCCCTTCCACAGTTCTAACTATACCATTTCTTTAATATTCACTTTTGTCATTATTAGCTAGGCTTAGCATTCAACATATCTTTGGCCAGTTACTTTTCTTTCTCCAAATTTACCAATTTCCTTGTTTTGGCAATTTTTCAGGGTCTGTTGCTCAGGGGATTCTTTTAGCATAGAGAATGGGAGAGCTGTGGGGTGGGTGGAAAACCATGCTTGCCACATCTCCAGTTGGAACAAGTGAACAATACAGTATGGCATTAAAAGTAGAGCTCTCTCCCAAATGCTCAGCCCTGAGAACACACATACAAGTAACATTATACAGGCTGAGCAGGTTGTATGTATGTATCTAGGGATGCATATGTATATGTATATACACACATATATATGTGTGTGTGTGTGTGCACATATATGTATATAACAACAATGAATGAATAAAGAGGCTATAAACTGAGAGCAAGGAGGGGTATGTGGGAAGGTTGGGAGAGAGGAAAGGGAAGGAGGAAATGATATCATTAAAAAGGAAAAAAGAAAACTTAAAATTCTGAGGCTTCTTAGAAATACTTTTGAGAGGATCATGGTTTCTGTTTTATGGGTAAGCCTATAAGGAACATAATTACTATAAATATATCTGTTATATGAATAATAAATAAATGGCCTATGCCATCTGTATGTTCCTTTATGTCCACTGTACAGTGAACAAAGTGATAGAAAAATCCTTAGATTAATAACCAGGCATTTGTTCTTGCTTCTTGCACCTTAGTTATATTCTGTGGTATAAGACACACTTTCATTCTAAACATTTGCTTCCATTGCTCCATTTCTAGAATAGATTAGCACAGATGGGGTGTTTGAAATTTTCATGTATTTTGGAGCTGAACATTTATATGGTGTGTTAGTTCCTGGAACAAGTTTTGGAGCACCAGGTGAATTGGTTTTCTTTGGTTGGGATCATTGTTTCCAGGGTTGTAGAGTGCTCCAAACAGCAAAGATTTTATTTTCTCTAATGTGTGACCGTTAAGATAGGATTTAGTATCTTATATTCAAATAAGGATATAGACTGAGAAACTGAGCTCCCAGCAGCTCTTATAGAAGTCAGGAAGTATGCATGAGCTGTCCAAGGAACACAGTGAAGTTATAAATGGAGTTCTGCTGTCATCACGAATGGCCAGGACACAGCCAGCTCTGCTGTCTTGCAAGGAAAGAAACATTCCTTCCCTCTACCATTATTGTTTTCCTTGCAAAGCTTTGCACTATCTCCTGCTTGAAAAAAGAGCCTAGTTTATGCTTGCAGGTTCCAGGTGCTTGCCTCCAGCTCCTTACTTAAGAGGCTTAGCAGAAATGATAATTTAGAGGCTACTTGCTCCTTGAGTTCAGAGGGCCCAAATGTCAGCCTGTAGCCGAGTTACATGCCATTAGGTACCTGATGTTTGTAGCATGCTGGGTCCTGTATAGTGGGGATAAAGAATGGGCAGACACACAGACACATGCACAGTGAAGCTGGGATTAGATGCCATCCTCTAGTGCTATCATCTCGACTGTCGCGACTACCTGACAGCAGGAAGGACAACGACAACAGCAGGATTCTTCTCAACCACACTTTATTAGGAGCGCCCAAGTTTGAAGCAAGAGAAGGACCTCTGGAGCGGTCGGCTTATAAACCCTATTGTGTGGATGTGTCGATGCCTGATTGGCTCAGCAGTGTCTGCTGACCACTGCATCACCCATTTGGAGAGGGTGCAGCAGGAAAGGCAAGCATACGCAGGTGTGCAGAATAAACATGCCTAGGTGGCTGGCGTTGCGCAGATGTACGGAGTTTACGTGGCTGGTGTTGGCCAGCGCCCAACAGCGCCCAACACTCAACCTAGAGCCTCAGCACATTTATGTTTATTAGGTATAGCAGGGGGGATGGGGTTGGTTTGTCTAGGCAGGAGGTCTCTGTAGGTGGGCAGTCTCAGGTTGTAAACAGCCCAGAAGAGGAAACCATAGTTTCAAGTCTTTGTACACATACTGATCAAACCAATCATGCATAAACACTCACATTCCGATTCCTGAGGAAAGCTTTGCTATTTCTCCTGATCCTGGTCCATTGGAGTGATGGTTTTGTCAATTTCCCATGGGTCAATTGACCTTGGAGTCCCTGGGAGACAAGGTTTATGTCAAAATATACGTTCACTCAATAACTTCACATACCCATGGTTTCCTTCGCTCTCTAGCCTGATCCACTGTTGAATGGCATGCAATGTAATAGAGCTCTAGACTGGCTGCTTTCCAGTCCTTCCTCCCAACCTCAACCTAGACAGACATAGCTTGATTTCCACCACTATTAGTTGGCCTACCCTAGTCTTAATTTAAAAAATATTTTTACTGTATTTTATTTTTCTCTTCTTAGCTTTCTCCTCCCTCCTCTCCTCTTGTTCCCTCCCCTCAACTCCCCTATCCCCATTTCCCCTCTCTTTCTCCTCAGAGAATGGGAGGCCTCTCATGAATATCAACCACCCTTGGCATATCAAATTGCAGTAGAACTAGGCACATCTTCTACTGAGGCTAGACAGGAAGCCCAGTTAGGGGAAAGGGATCCAGAGTCAGGTAACAGAGTCAGAGACAACCCCTGCTCCAGTTGTCTGGGGACCCATATGGAGAACAAGCTGCACATCTGTTACATATGTGTAGAGGGCTGAGGCCCATTCCCCTGCATGCTGTCTGGTTAGTGGTTCAGTCTCTGGGATCCCCTGGGAATCCAGGTTAGTTGATCCTGCAGGTTTTCTTGTTGCACAGGATTCTGGAGCTCTTCCTAGTGTTTGGCTGTGGGTCTTTGCATCTGTTTCCTTCAGCTGCTGGGCGAAGCCTCTCAGAGGACAGTTAAACTAGGCTCCTGGCTGCAAATATAGCAGAATATCATTAATAATGTCAGGGGTTGGCTCTCTTTTATTGGGTTGGTTTCAAGTTGGGCTAGTCATTGGTTGGCCATTCCCTCAGTACCTGCTCCATCTTTATCGCTGCATATCTTGTAGGCAGGACAAATTTTGGGTCAAAGGTTTTGTGTGTGGGTTGGTGTTCCCATCTCTCCATTGGAAGTCTTGTCTGGTTCCTGATGGTGGCCATTTCGAGTTCTACATCCTCTGTTGCTAGAAGTCTTAGATAGGCTCACCTCATAGATTCCTGGGAGTTTCCGTTATCCTAGGTTTCTGGATCCTCTCAAACCTGTCTCCTCTCACCCCCACTAATTTCAGTTCTCTCTCTTACTTCTGTCTCATACAGACCTCCCCACACTTTATACTTCATGTTCCCCACCCCAATTCCTCTCTCAGTTCCTTCTGTCCATCCTCCTCCAATGCCTATTTTATTTCTCCACGTTGTTACTTAGCTTCTTTGAGTCTGTGGATGTATGGTTATGCTGTACTTTATGGCTAATGTCCACTTATAAATGAGTACATACCATGTGTATTTTTCTGGATCTGGGTTACCTCATTCAGGATAAACGTATATGTATTCAAGGGCAAATTGAGGTGCAACATCTGTTGTTTAGCAGGATCTGACTTGCCTGTTCATGAGCTTGTAGAAGAGGGGCTGATCATCTGGGGAGATTTCCATGAAGAAGAGTGAAGTAGCCATTTCCCTGGCCTCGGGTCCTTTGTACTGTCTCACTAGTGCCAGGCCGAGGTAGCATATAGTATACCCTATAGGGCAGATCAGGACTCCCAAGGAGTTGTAGGAGCCCATGGGTCTTCGCTCTCTCCAGGCCATTTTTTTCCACCACCAGATTCACTTCCAAATCCCCGACATTGAAGTTCTTGTCATACAGGTCTTTCACTTGCATGATCAGAGTAACAACACAATATTTTATATTATTTGTGGCTATGTAAAGGGTGTTGTTTCCCTAATTTCTTTCTCAGTCCAGTTATCATTTGTTTAAAGGATGACTACTGACTGCTTTGACCCGGAGTCTCCAGTGAGAGCTGCCATCTTCTCTCTGGTGAGTTCCTAAGCCAGGAGCAGCCAGCA
>NW_022196894.1:55826183-55833681 GCF_008632895.1 Mastomys coucha | reverse complement strand
ATAGACAACATTGAGAGAACAGTCAAAGAAAATGCAAAAAGCAAAAAGACCCTAACCCAAAACGTCCACGAAATCCAAGACACAATGAGAAGACCAAATCTAAGGTGAGGTAAAGGATGACTACTGGCTTTTGTTTTAATTTTGTATCTACTTTGCTGAAGGTACTTATCAACTGTAAAAGTTCCCTGGTAGAATTTGTGGGGTCACTTATGTATATATGCTACAATATCATCTGCAAATAGCAATACTTTGACTTCTTCCTTTCCAATTTATGTTCCCTTAATCTCCTTTAATTGTCTTATTATTCTAGCTAGAACCTCAAGTAATATATTGAATAGACAGAGAGTGAACAGCCTTGTCTTGTCTCTGATTTTAGTGGAACTGCTTTAAGTTTCTCTCCATTTAATTTGATGTTGGCTATTGGCTTGCTGTATATTGAATTTATTGTGTTTAGGTATATGCCTTGTATCCCTGATATTTCCAAGACTTTTTTTTTTTTTAACATGAAGGTGTATTGGATTTTGTCAAAAGCCTTTTCAGCATCTAATGAGATAATCACATGGGTTTGTTTTCCTTTTAGTTTGTTTATATGGTGGTTTTCATTGATGGATTTTCATATCCTGAAACATCTCTTCATCCCTGGAATAAAGCATACTAGATAATGGTGGATGATATTTTTTATCTATTTGGTTTGTGAATATTTTCTTGAATATTTTTACATCAATGGCTATAAGGGAAACTGGTTTGAAATTTTCTTTCTTTGTTGAGTCTTTGTGTGGTTTAGGTATCAGGGTGAGTGTGGTCTCATAGAATAAGTCTGGTACTATTCCTTCTGTCTCTGTTTTGTAGAATAGTTTGAGATGTATTGGAATTCACTCTTCCTTGAAAGATTCTGCATAAAAGCTGCATGGTTTGGGCTTGTTTTGGCTGAGAGACATTTATTGACTGCTTCTATTTCCTTAAGTATTATAAGTTTATTTAAATTGTTTACCTAATCTTGATTTAACTTTGGTAGTTTGTATCTGTCAAGAAAATTGTTCATTTCATTTAGACTTTCCAATTTATGGAATAGAGGTTTTTAGAGTAAGACCTAATGATTCTCTGGATTTTCTCTGTATCTGTTGTTATGTCCCCCTTTTCATTTCTGATTTGGTTAACATGGATATTCTCTCTCTGCCTTTTATATGCTTTGGTAAAGGGTTTGTCTGTTTTGTTGATTTTCTCAAAGAACCAGCTCTTGGTTTTGTTGATTCTTTGTATTGTTCTCTCTTTTTTCTTATTTATTGACTTCGACCCTGAGTTTGATTATTTCCTGCTATCTACTTCTCTTGGTTGTATTTGCTTCTTTTTGTTCTAGAGCCTTCAAAGTGCGCTGTTAAGATGCTAGTATGAGATCTCTCCAGTTTCTTTATGAAGGCATTTATTGCTATGAACTTTCCTCTTAGCACTGCTTTCATTGTGCCATAAGTTTGGGTATGTTGTAACTTCATTTTTATTGAATTCTATAAAGTCTTCAATATTTTTTATTTCTTCTCTGATCCAGTGATCATTGAGTAGAGAGGTGTTTGGCTTCTTCCATGTGTTTGTAAGCTTTCTGTTGTTCCTGTTGTTGATGAAGTCCAGCTTTATTTCATGGTGGTCTGATAAGATACAAGTGGTTATTTAATCTTCTTGTACTGTTTAAGCTTGCTTTGTGACTTAGTATGTGGTCAGTTTTGGAGAAGATTTTGTGAAGTGCAGAGAAGAAGGTATGTCCTTTTGTGTTTGTGTGAAATGTTCTGTAGTAGATAGCTGTTAGGTCCATTTGATTCATAACCTTTGTTAGTGTCACCATTTCTCTGTTTAGGTCTGTCTTGATGACCTTTCTATTGGTGAGAGTGGGGTGTGAAGTCTTTCACTATAAATGTGTTCAATGTATAATTTAAGCTTTAGTAATGTTTCTTTTATGAATGTGGGTGTCTTTGCATTTGTGGCATAGATATTCAGAATTGAGATGTCATCTTTGTGCATTTTTTTCTTTGATGAGTATGAAGTGGCCTTCCCTATCTCTTTTGATTAATTTTCATTGAAAGTCTGTTTATATATTAGAATGACTACTCCAGCTTTCTTCATGGGCTCGTTTGCTTGGAAAACCTTTTTCCAGACTTACTATCAGATAACGTCTACCTTTCTCACTGAGGTATGTTTCTTATACATAGTAGAATGATAGATCCTGTTTTAGCATCCACTCTGTTAACATGAGTGTTTTTTACTGGGAAATTGAAAACATTGATGTTAAGATATATTAATGACCAATGATTGGTAACTCCTGTTATTTTGATGTTGGTAGTGCTTTTATGTTTGTGTGTGTGTGTGTGTGTGTGTGTGTGTATTTGTATGTGTTTCCCTTCTTTTGGCTTTACTGGTGTGGAATTATTTATTTCTTGTGTTTTCTTGGGTCTAGTTTGCCTCCTTCTTGGCCTGGAGTTTTTCTTCTATTAACTTCTGTAGGTCAGGATTTTTGGATAAATATTGTTCAAATTTGTTTTTGTCGTGGAATGTCTCATTTTCTTAACATATGGTGATTGAAATTTTTGCTGGATATAGTATTTTGGGCTGACATTTGTGGTCTCTTAGAGACTGCAAGACATCTCCCCAAGCCTTTCTGTCTTTTAGAGTCTCTTTTGAAAAGTTGGGTATAATTCTGAAAGGTCTGTCTTTATCTGTTAATTGGCCTTTTCCCTTGGAGCTTTTAATATTCTTTCTTTGTTCTGTACATTGTGTTTTGATAACTATGTGGTGGGAGGATTTTCTTTTCTGGTCTGAACTTTTGGTGTTCTATAAGATTCTTGTACATTTATAGGCATCTCTTTCTTTATGCTAGGGAGATTTTCTTCGATGATTTTATTGAAGATGCTTTCTGGGTCTTGAGCTGGGAATCTTCTCATTCTTCTATTCCTATTATTCTTACTGTTGGTCTTTTCATAGTATCCCAAATTTCCTGAATGTTTTGTGTCATGAACTTTTTAGATTTTGTATTTTCTTTGACTGGCATATTGATTTCTTCTATCTTCTACCTTCTATGTCTGAGATTCTCTCTTCCATCTCTTATATTCTGTTGGTGATGTTTGCATCTGTTCTCTTTTCTAGGTTTTCCATCTCCAGATTTGTCTCAGTTTGTGTTTCCTTTATTGATTCTTTTTCCATTTTCAGTTCCTGGACAGTTTTATTTATTTCCTTCCCCTGATTGATTATATTTTTCTGTATTTCTTTAAGGGATTTATTCATTCCCCCTTTAAAGGTCTCTATCATCTTTATAAGATTGGATTCAAGGTCATTTTCTTGTGATTTGTCTGTGTTAGGATATACAGGGCTTGATGTACCAGGAAAGCTGGGATATAGTGGTGTCACATTGCCCTGGCTCTTGTTGATTTTATTCTCTCGCTGGCCTTTAACCACCTGGTTTTCCCTGATGCTGCCTGGCCACCTGGGATGCAGGCAGATTTGTGAGTTGGAAAATGGAGTTCCGGGGAGCCAGAGTGGTTTAATGCTGTTAAGTGTGCTTTAGGCATACTTGGCAGGAAAGGGATTTGCAGGGAGGGGTCTAACCTGGATATTCCTGGACTTCTTGGATAGGCAGACAGAGCTTTGTGCTGGACAATAGAGCTCAGATGACAAAGCACAGATCACAGTTTCTGACTATGTCTCAGGGGGGCCCAACAAAGAATAGACTGCAGTATTTCTCCAATATCACATTCATGTGCAATGCTTTCTCTGCATAGTCTAAACATTCCCATTCTTCCTGTAAGCATTCTACAACCACATCCTTGAATATGAACAGACCCTGAACCCTTTGCTCTAGTCTCCTCTCTCTTCACCATCCAGGCTCTTAGTCCTGATTCATAGGTGAGCAGATCTGTTTGAGTAGTGGGAGACCTGGGAGGTTTTAAGGCTGCTAAGCTGTGGTTCCTGCCACTGTGCTAATGACTATTTCTAGTCCTAAATTTTATTGTAATAGAATCATATAGTGTTTACTCTTCTGTTAGATCTCTTTACTCAGCTTAACATTAAGGATTTCTGTCAATGTTATTGTACATATCAGCAGTTTATTTCCTCTTCTTGCTGTGTGATGTTTTGTTGTATGGATAAACCAGGACTGATTTGTGCTGTTTTTGTCTATAAAGATTTTGGTTAATGGTGTAAATGGTTTGCAAGCGAATATACCTGGCACACATGGACAAGTGTTCTGTGCATGTGTGTTTCTACATGTAAGTAGACCTACTAGTTATATTTTAAGTCAGTAGGCATTATGAGAAATTGCTAGATTATTTTTCAAAATGGTAGCTCCATTTCACAACTTCCCTTCCAAACAACATATTACCCTTGTTTCTTGACATTTAACTGACACTCAATTATTTCAGCTAATCTAATGGGTATGGCATAGTATTTTATAGTCTTACTTTTTTATTTTGATGTGTTTATTGATGATTCCTGTATTTCTTGCTGTGTCCAGACATTTAGGAGCATTTGTAGAGATTGCTTGCATGATAAGAATTTATTTTTATAGTCTTAATTTTTTGTCATATATATGTATTTTATTCCTGTGTCAAATCCTTCACCTTTTAATTTTCTTAAGATAATCTTTTTAAAGTTTATTTATTTTTATGTGTGTGCATCTCTCTCTCTCTCTCTCTCTCTCTCTGTGTAGATCTGTGCAAAGAAAGTTAACAAGGTCAAAATAGAAACTAGTTAGTATACAACTGTAATTACTTCAGTTTTACTTGCCTTTTCAGCAGCTTTACTTTCCAGAAGGGAATGTTACCTGGTTAGGCTCATTATCCTACAACCATATGGGGAATGATTTTCTCTTCCTGGGAAGCCATGTCTGTTTCTTTACTTTTCTATTAGTGATGACTATTAGACAACCTTTGTTTCATATACACATTTTTTTTTAAAAAAAAAAAAGATTGTGTCTATGTGCCATAAATCAGAGTTCATCAACCTTTCCACTGTAACAATTCCATTTACTTGCTAGTGTTGGTACAACTAGATACCACAGACCAAATGTCTTCCACAATCGAGTTTTACTTCCCCAACCTACATTTTTGGAGATGAAAAATCCAAGGTCATAATATGTGAGTTTAGTTTCCTGAGGAAGACTCTTTCCTCACACCTTTCCTATACCCAGCCACATCCCTGATGCCTGTCTTCATGTCTAGGTCTCCTTCTAAAATATGAAGCAGTATTAAATTAGGTCCCACCAGTGACGTCAGTTAGTCTAACTCAGTAACCCCTTTAAAAGTCCCTACTCCAAACAGAGCCATATTCTGAGGTACCTGGGTACTTGGGCTATAGCACACAAGCTTCAAAGTGACACAGTTCAGCCCATAACAGCAGTTCCTTGTTGTGGTGAGTTCTCCTCTTTGCTTTTGGTTGTTTATGAGAGTTTCTCAGATTTACCCCTGATTTTTTATTAGGATTATCCAATTATGACAAATTAAAATGTCTTTAAGCATAGCTAAATATGCAAGGCTAAATACCCTCAAGGGTGTGTAACAAACTCACCCTGACCTAGAAACTAGTTTGATAATTTGTAGCTTGTTTACTGCCTGCCACTCATTTCACTACAATTAAGTAAAGTCGCCCTGTGATTGAGATGGATGTTGAATGTAGATATTACCTGCATCTGAATCCAAAATGATTTTTCTTTCTGTTACATCACACGAGCTAAACATTCAGTGGTAGAGACTTTAGATGAACTTTAGAATACAAATTCCTTAGTATTCGTTAAAAAGTCAGATAGGATGTTTTATCTGTGCATCCATTCTGTCTGTCTGTCTGTCTGTATCTCTTTCTTCTTCATAACTCTCTTAAAAGTCTAAACCAGCCTATAGTGAAATTTCATTCCTGGCCTTCCAAGATATCTACTTTTCTTAGCTGGTGGCTGACACTGGGTGGATTATTTTCAGGCAGGAACAGGAAGGGAATAAACGTAAAAAAATCCTAAAGAACTCAAGAGGCTTGAAGAGGTGTTGGTCAAGGAAGACCTATTACAATTAATACCCATTATCTTTCTTCCTACCCTACATTATTTCTATCTATGGCAATGTCCTATACTTCCAAACTCTTGAGTGAGAGGATAATTATCATCAGTGAGCATCTGCTAAGTAGCTACTTAGAAAAAATATTGTAAAATTCTTCGTAGACCTTAGTGATTTCTTCACTAGCTTGGTGCTTCAAAGACTGTTTTGTTTGGAATTGTAAAGGAGTCAGATCCTTATAAAAGTAAGGATGAGTCTCCCCAGTAAAAAGCGCCATCTTCTCTAGTGTCCTTGGCCTTGGGGTCCAGAAAGACTACGTACTATGCTGCATAGAGATTACATCCTGGCATCCAAACCCTGTTTAAATCTTGGAAATCAAACACAGATGCATTTCCCAAGAATTGTCATTAATTCCTTGTTTCATTAGACAGGTCCTGGAGTTTGGTTTCTCTTCTGGTAAAGTGAGACAAGGTTTCTCATTTGCCAGAATAAACAGGTCAGTGGAAAACACTGTAACCAAGAAGTGCTGCATTTTGCAGGTGAAAAAATTCATGTACATACCAAGTATTGACTTATTTCTAAAATGTTATTATCTTTATTAGAAATACTACACAGGGCAAGACTGTGGAAATTAAAATACAGAAAATGTTGGCTTAAAAATGTAACTAACTAGATCATTTAAAAGACAATTATTCATGCCATTGACATTTGAAATAACATAATCATGAAAAAATAAATAATCGTGCTTTGATTATTTTTGGTAGGAATTCAGAGGTTGGTTTGTTGGTCCTGAAGTTTAATAAAATTAATTGGAATTTGTGCATTCTTGGAGAAAGAAAGGTTGACCAAGTACCTCTGGAATAGTTTTACTTCATATTTTCCCAGACCTATTTTATTTCCTCTTTCATCAAATAAAATATCAGAGTTTTTACACTTCAAATTTATGGCTATAATTTTATGATAAACCATTAGCTTTCTTCCCAATAGTCACTTGGCGTGACTATGCAGTCATTCTGCATTTTATGTACTCAAATGACTTCAGCTGGACCATAATCAGATAAAGTTATCAATTGTAGTTGGCCTGGAAGGCCAAGGGATCAAGTGGGGACTAGACAGGACACGATGTCCTGAGATTGGAGTTCACGCTCCCATTCTGTGGAATTCTAGCTAGGATGATTTTGTCTGTGGCTTCAGTTTCTCTTGTCAAGGGGAAGGTGAAAATGTGGAGTCTGCCCACCTCTGATTGTTTTGTGTAGTGTTGAAAACTGTGACGTTAATACTTGAAGATGCACAATGCAGAAGACCCTGCTGTTTTATATTTAATGGCCTTTGTGTTCATTTAGATAGACATCAAGTGAATTTCTTGCTTTCTACATTTACTTTATTTCCCTTCCTTCATACCTCTGGCACTAATCTTCTAGCACATCTATTCTGGAGAGTTTGTGAATCCACTTTGGGTTTATGCTTTTTTTTTTTTT
>NW_022196894.1:55811894-55826173 GCF_008632895.1 Mastomys coucha | reverse complement strand
TCTTCAGTTTTTCATTGAGCTTAGTTAGTCATAAACTTTATGCCATTTCCTGCTGGTCTTGCTATCAATATGTTTGACTCCCCTTTCTCTTACATGCTTGCTAGGCAAACATTATACCACTGAGTTATAATCCAGTGCCTTCCCATCTGTTTTTATCAACAAATTTTATTGTCACACAGACATGCTCATTTGTTTCCTTATTGTGAATGCCATTTGTGACAAGATGGATGCCTGGAGGTGAAGCTGCAAAACAAGGCAGATACAATTAGAAAGCTATGTGATTCCACTTACATATGGAATGTAAAAAAAAAATGCATTCAAGAAAGCAGAGAGCAGAATGATGGCTTCCAGAAGCACTGGGGGTAGGAAATGAAATGTATTGATCAGAGAGCATGAAGTGCCAGTTCCATAGAGAGAATATTCTCTAGGGATATAGATACAGTGTTCACCATAAAGATGTTATTATTTATCAGTTATTCTTTGTTGTATAGTTGAAAATTTCTAAGGCACTAGGTCTTAAGAGTTGTCAACATGTGAATAAAATGGATATGTCGAATAGCTTCATAGTAATCAAGTCATTATATATGTGCATAAGAAAGCATCATTTTAATAAGCAAAATAAACAACTTTCATCTCTCCCCAAAAAGAGCAAAGGACACCTATGCCTTTCATAATCTAACTTATTCAGTATTTGAAAAATGTTATAAGAATGCCTGATAACTTCTGCTCTAGAGGCCAGAGAGAGAGAGAGAGAGTGGTGTAAAAAAAAAAAATAAACAAAAAATAAACAATAAACTCGTAAGTTTTCTTTTATTTTGAAGGAAGAAACTCTATGTGTGAGTGTGTGTTTGTATGTGTGTGTTTGTATGTATATGTATGATTATGTGTGTGTTTGTGTATGTGTCTGTGTTTTTATGTATGTGTTTGTGTGTGTGTGTGTGTATGTGTGTGTGTGTGTGGACATATGCATGTAGAGCCCTAAAAAGGACATCATGTGCCCTGCTCTATCCCTTTTCATTTTACTCCCTTGAGATAGTAAGTTTAGTGGGGACTGAAGCTAATCTACTGCTTGTGGGAGCCAGCATGAACCATAGGCTTCCCCCCTCCCAGACACCTCCCCCCATCATCTGAAGCCCAACTGTCCTCGGTCACATGTGCACATGTGGCATGTCGAAACAGACCACTTTTTACATGGGTATTAACATCATGTTTGTTCAGTCCTACCCTCTGAGCCAGTCCTAGCCCCTTGAAGGATGACATTTTTTAAAACTTCATTGACCTCTTGTGTTTCTTTATAATGAAGTTCCTTGTCAGCCTACTTAGACTAGAGATGTATGTTCATGTAGAGATCCATTGTTTTAACAGACAAAATAAGAAGTCACCCTCTTTTGTCATCTTTGTTTCTCTTGACAGTGCCAAATGTGCTTATATTTATTTCTTTACATTTTATTTACTCTTCTACATTTCATGCATGAAGGGAAACAGTCCAGTCTTCCCAAAGCAGTCAAAGAACATTAGACAAATTGGGAACAAAGTGTGATACCAGACAAAGTCCAACAGGTGGCTGTATTTCTCAAAGTTTCAAAACCAGCCGGGCCATCTGTTCCATGCAAATTTTCATCCCAGCTTGCCGTTCTCATTGATCATTTGATTCTGGGATCACCAGTTTTATGACAAGTAGCTGGCGATGTGGGGTGGGAGGCAGACAATGAGAGTTTGTCACACTACCCGACATGATTTAATTGACATTATCCAGATCAGTTATTTTATTGCTCCCTGCACAAGAAGTTAATCAGTAAAAAGTCAACATTTCTACTTCATCCTCCCATGGGTAATTTCATACATGTTGTTTGTTGAAATCATTAATTTCTTTATCTGTTGTAAGGTAAGAACTAATATTGGTCACTCTTCTTTCTTCTTTTATCAAAATAATTTGGTATGTTTATGTCATTCAATCAAAAAAAGTGTCAAAATGTGGAGTTGCGGCACACACCTTTACTGTCAGTACTCAGAAGACGGAGGCAGGAAGGTCAGAAGAAAAAGGTCACCTCAGCTACGTAAGTTTGAGCCTGGCTACTATACTTTAGTATAATTAAGACACTGTCTCCAAAAAGAAGAGGGGGGCATGGAGAAAGAAAATGTCACTGTATCAGCTGAAGTGATGCTGCATGACCATGTTGGTCTCATCCTCTCTGCAACTTGGAATTGATCTTATTTTCTCAGAGCTGACAGAGGAACATTCTCATGACAGGTCTAAATGTGTTCTGAATGCCACCATGCTGGTTTCTGTCTCCTACTACATTGCTGTTTACATGGAATCTAGTTCTGCTTCAAATGATTATTTAAAATATTTTATAAGTTACCATGGTTTCTGTCAAAGATTGTCCCTACTCCATTGGTTTTGTGTGTGTGTGTGTGTGTGTGTGTGTGTGTGTGTGTGTTGATGTGGATCAAACCCAGAGCTTCATTCATACTGAGCAAGAGCTTTGACACTAAACTAAAACATTGGAAGAGTGTTTTAGATCCTTATAAAGTACTGTTCTCTGTCACCTATTAATTTTGATATTACAGCCTAAGATGCAAAAAATAAATTTAGAAATTTATATGCCATATATAAGATATACTTAAACTTTAGAATATGTAATTATAACCTCAGGAACATTACAATAAAATATGAGCTGTGCAAGGAGATATTATTTCTTTGTTGAAAGCCAGTATAAACTATTTTTCTACTAACATTGTAATCAGACATGTACTTCTTATATCAATTTTTCCTCTCTCTACAAAAAATAAGAATCAGTGGACAGACTAGACAAATAATGGGAAAGCAAACTCTGTCTACTTCAGATACATGCCTGTGCTGAGATTAGCTATATAGAATACAAGCTCCTGTGAAACTCTAGGCTGTTGTATCTGAAAAATCCACCCTGAAACACAATCCTATCGTCCCACCTAAGGAAAAAAAAAAGTGTCTACATGTTCTAGCTTTCAGAAGAAGTAATAGAATATGGAGGTCAATTCTGACAATTTTAACGAAGAGAGAATTTGAAAAAGATCAAAGAACTAAAGTACTCCCGAGTCTATATTGATTAGAGAAGGTCCATGGAAAGTATTGCTATTCCTTCTTGCTGTTAAAAGGTATTAGCTGAGTTGGAATATCAGTTTCTACATTCATAGCAACTTCTAAGAACAAATGAGATGTCAGTTTTACTCACTGAACTTTTTTCCATTAAAGCTTAGAAGTATTATATATTAATGTTTCCTTGTATTAGTTCAACATACTTATTTAATTCTCTCTCTCTCTCTCTCTCTCTCTCTCTCTTTCTGTGTGTGTGTGTGTGTGTGCATGTATGTGTGCATGTGTGAGTCACTATATTTGTGTGTGAAGGTTCTCATGTATGCATGTGTATATTCATGGAGGGCAGAACCTTGGCAATTGTTCGTTGGATACCATCTCAGTTGTGATTGAGACAGTTTCTCATTGGCCTGGGGCTTACCACGTAGGCTAGGTTGGCTGGCTACCAAGTCTCAGAGATTTGCCTGCCTCTGCCTGCCTAGCATTGGGATTACAAGTGCATGCCACCACAGATGGAAATTTTTACTCATAAGAATTGAATTCAGGTCTTTATGTTCGCAAAGCAAATACTTGGGCTAAGTATATGATTCCTGGAGCTCTGTTTAGTGATTTTTATATACCAGGCACTAGTAGATGTAGAGCGGCCTGCATGGAATGCAACATTTATTTATTTTTCTGTAGTTCCTCTAACAAATCACTGGTAAAATTGTGCTAGACTTCTGTAGGTCAAAATCTAAGCCAATTTCTCTGTGGTAGAATGAAGGGTCTGGAAAGGTTTTATTATGTTCTAGAGTCTAGGAAATAGTCCTTTTTCTTGCTCTCTCCAGAAATCAGGGCTTTGTTTGTAGCTCTGTATGTATCTTCAAAGCCAGTGATATGACATCTTTCTGACCTCCTGTCCTTCATTGTACATGCCTGTGACCACAGCTGAAAGAGTTCCCCACTTGCAGAACGCATGTGATTACATTGGACCCATTTGGATAATCTAGACTTAGTCTCCAACTGCAGGCTTGTGCCTTTAATTATACTTGACAAGTTACCTTCAACTTAAGTTCTAGGCATCTTAGAAAGGAATCTTGGGGGATACTGCTGAGATTGTTATGTGGAACTTGTGAACTAATGCTATGAGTCATAATCAGTTGACAACAGGATAAGCAGGCGACTCAAATGACTGACAGGCAGGATTAAGGCAGTGACAGTCTGAGGCCTTCTTGCTGATGTTAGCTCAGGAGAATTCTTGGCTCCACGTTCCAGGTATTTTTACATATTAAGAAAGACTAAGAATCCTCATTATGTGAATTCTACTAGTGTTTAAAATGTAAATATATATCTTGGGTGTTTCCTCAGAATTAGAACCCTAATTGGACAACTGGCATTCAAGTAGTTTATTGAATAAGTCTTTTGGGGAAACTGGATCGGGTACGGGAGACATAGGCCAGGGGAAGGACGATGATGACAGTTAGGATATAGTCTTGAGCAAAAGAACTACATCCAGATCTCATGGGGGATGCTGCAGCAGGTAATATTGCGTAGTGTCTATCACAAGAAACTGGGCTTTCATAAATCCTTACTGGCCACCGTTTGCTCAGAGCATCCCCGGAGGCACGTCAGGCATTGAATGGATGACAACAAATGGAACTGCTTGTGATTTTCATTGATTGTTTTTCTCCTTTCAACTAGACATAGGATGACTATTAATGAACCTAAATGGTTATCATTGTGTAAGGTTTCTATTTTTATTTTCCAAATATTAATCATACGCATTTATGATGTTCAAGAAAAGTATTTCAATACATATACACACATTAAAACACATTAGAAAGACTGTGTTAAACTAATATATCTATTGCCTTATACATATTTTTATTGTGAAAAATGGCTAAATTTTATTTTGACATATTTAACTGTGTTATGCTGTGGGAACTTTAAGTCTTGAAATTGTATTCCCTTTGTGTAGTTGAGATACTTCTTTGAACAATGGTTTTCAAAAACTCACTCCCCTGCCTCTAGCCTTTTGACTTCACTTTCATTCACTATTTTACTTTCTACTTATGTGCATTTAACTTTCTTAGATGCTACACAGAAAAGAGATCATGTGCCACTTCTGGGCCTGCTTCAGTTCACTTTTTAACGCAATGTCTTCCACGTTCATCAATGTTATCACAAAGGAAAAGATTTCCTCCTTTCAAAGGTTTAGTAAAACCCATTTCTTTATGCATTCATCTGTAAATTGACTATTTGAGTGGTGTTTTAATGAGCATACGAGTGCAGATGTCTCTTTCAACACATCTATTGCAATTCCTTTGCATACATAAACAGGCATAGGATCATAGTAATTCTCCTTTCAGGGATGTCTGAGGAACTTTCATACTGAACATCCTTAATGATTATACAGTTCTACATCCCAAAAAGAATTCCCATTTTCTCTGCATCTTTGCCAGCTTTTATATTACATCTTTTGTCATGATACCTAATGTGTGAAGGTTAATTTTCTAATTCTAAGTGTTCTTTTACATCTAGTACAGCACATATGGATAATGTCTTACAGGTCAATAAAAAGGTTTACCATTTAGCCTTTTGAATATACATTTATAGTTCAAGAGATACTTGGAAATGTAGAGAGCATGGACTCTCTTTGATCCTTTTTTGAAAACATCATCTACTGCCTGAGACTCTTTAAAACTTAATCTTTTTCCAGGATTGAAATTGGGAGATTTTAAATTACTGTTTCTTTCTTAGCAGATATAGTGAAGTTTATTAAAATTATTTACTTCCCTCAGGACTCTCTGTTCCATAGGTATGTGGTAGGTTCCATAGGTGTTTCTTGATTAGAAGACATTTACAAATTAGCTAGTTAACTAGCTATGCTTTTTGACACATTGTCATTGTCACCATTTGTACAGCTTAGGTAATGTGGAATGAGCTTTGCGCACAATCAACACAAGTACTTTACTAAAAGTGCCCTCAGACTTGTAGTTACAATTGAAAGCCTTAGTCCAAATTCAGAGATACCAGCAAAGAAGCCTTTCTTCACCTTTCCTCTCTCATCTCTGTATTAGCACAGTGACTTCAGGATGACACGAGCTACAAGAGGTACATCAGTCAAGCTCACAACCAGTAGGCAATTCTTCCCAACAACTAACAGTACATTTACATATTGTTTTGCTATTTCCAATAATCCTTGAGCATTAGGCCTTATTTTTGACTCTCAATGATATTAACTGAAAGGTACATATTGAGGAGTAGTTAGACAATCTGATGCAAACTATACTCCTCTCTCCTCCCCACCCCTACCAAGGTCTTTAAAAGTCTTGGGTGGTGAGTGCAGCCACAGATGGGGGCACAATAGTGATCACGAGGTCAATTCTTCCTTCTGAGAGAAATGACATGCTATGTATGACTGATTGAAATGCCCATGGAAGATTTACTGGCCACTTGTAAAAAGTCCTTTAAATATAATTTTAAATAGCAACTCTTGAGCTTTAACCAAATTTAAAAAGGAGACTCTTGCTGTACCTGGATATTGTAGAGGTGAGGACACTGCTAACATAATAAAGTAGAAGTACCAAGTCTCATGCTCATGCCTCTATGTTCAAGAAAATCAGAGCTCTTGAGCAGCTGATAGCATTTGGTAGGAGGTCAGGTTTAATATGCCATTCTGCAAATGCAACCACTCCCGAAAGTGAGGAAAATATCCTGAAAGCACATTGCTTTAGCCTCTACTTTTAAAATAGAGGCTGTATTTAAAAGCATGGGATGCAATTTTAAGCTTTTAGAAAGACTAGACACTTCCAACAAGGACTTAAGTTTTTCACCACACACACCTCTGCATTGAATAAACGTCACATACTTAAAAAGGCTAAAACTGAAGAATGCCAAATAAATAAAAACAGTCTTCTGGCGATCCTATCCATCTCCATCAAACCAGTGAAGTGTATACAATTGTGATGTTTTCAGGGAAAATTTAAAAAGTAACTAACAGAAAAATATAAAGACTTTTGTACTGGTTTCTACTCCCTCCCTGAATATGAACAATATTTTGCTACAAATTCAAAGAAAAGATATTTACAAAATGTGTTCTTTAGTAACCCAATTTTAATATACATTGTGCAGGACTAAACAACGTATATATTGGCTAGGTGTTTTAAAGAGGAACATTCACAGTAAAGTTGAAAAACGTACACAGCTCTCAATGGTTACATCTGAAAGTGCCTTCTAAAGACTTGGTTTTAAAAAACCCAGAGGTCTTTCTTTGCATTCAAATAAAGTATACAGGAAAATCCTATAGAATCCATCAGCAATGTAACAACCCCATGAAGTCACACACACACACACACACACACACACACACACACACACACACACACACATATACATACACAGAGAATGAAAGAGGGGGGGGGAGGGGGAGAGAGGAAGGGAGGGAGGTAAACACAGGCATTTTGTAGCATGTGCCAACAAAATCTTTTTCCATTTCTTCCACCCCACTTTCCTCAGTCCAGCAGTTACAGACAGAACCCTGTTATCAAAAGGGTTTCCCAACTCTACTTTCACACATTAATTCCCAAGTTCTCCAAAGCTGTTTTCAGAGCATCATCATACTATTCCTACATTTAAATATATCAAGTGCTTGCAAATATCTAGAAATACTACTGTTTTGTATTCAGCAAAGACAAATAAAGCTGCACATGTGGCATTGGTTGTAATCCGAGGTAGCTTCTACATTTGATCATTTGACCCGTTATTTCGTCATTTTCTGATTTCCACCTTCAAGCAGTAGACAAGTACAGGCATATGTAATACTTTGAAAACAAGTTTATATCCCAAAACCATTCACAGAGGACAAAATTTACCATGAAGGTTAACACAAAGTATATAGAATGTGCTAGTTTTACTGACGACTTGATCTCACACTGGCAACTCCTTCAACATCTAGAGACCAGATATTAAAAAATCCCAAGAGCTGCCACCAGTGTTTGCTGACCACCATTCTCTCATGCTGTGCTTACTCTTACCCCTTAAGGTAACATATCTTACTTGGCCTGGCTGGAGCTTTCCCTAGGTCCTTCATGTCTAGGCTGGAGACATGGCCAGGGCCTTAAACATAGAAAGAGAGTATTCTGCTGCTGCTTGGAGGACAGGCCTCCCAATGCTAGAGTTCTTGGAGTTTGCAGGCCTGAGGTTAGGCCTATCCAGCTTACCATGGCCCGAGCCAAGGGCTCAGAGGACCCCTGTGAGGTGGGCAGGGTTGAACTACTAATTCCTGGTCTTTGCTGATCAAAAGCAATGTCTTTGTGAGTTTGCAAAAGTTTCACAAAGTCCTCTGAGATCTGCTCTGAGGCTTACCACGAAGATGCTCATTTTTGTTCTACCTTCAAAGCCCTAGAATAAACAAAAACATTTAAAAATTATCACGTATAATAATATACAGGTCAGTTCTTCAGAACAAGAAACACTTAAGTGGATTAGTTTTAGAATTATGACTATTTAAAATTATGCCTATAGTTCCTTTGTCACTTCTTTCTGTGTGACTTGCAAAGCATTTTGTGCTTGAACACATTTGGTGAACACCATTATAAAGTATGTTCACTTTTGGCTGCTTTACAGGGGGTGGAAACAGCATCAGAAAGTATTAGTAGGACAGCTGAAAAGTTGTGAAGCCAATATTTTCATTTTATTTCACTGTTCACAGCTGAATGTATTTGGAGAGAGAGGGCAATTGACTCTTTACCATGCCCCTGGGAACACATGGTGCTACTCTGGGGATAATCTCACGAGGCTTACAAAAGGAAGATTCTGTGTCTGTGCACTGAAGGCTTGAGCTCACTCCGAAATGCCTAGGCTAGGTCTTGTTATAATTATATTCTCACAATATTCTAGATGTTGCAACCACTACTGGTTGGCCAACTAAACAATAGGTTCCATATGGACATGTCTGTAAGGTTCATGTTACAATGTTTAGTTTTTAGAAAATATTTTAACAGTGTTTAAAGGCACCAAACACTACTGGTACACGAGTTGTTAGGTTGACCCAAAATTTTGGAAATGTGCATATGTTGAACTATCATAACCTTTCTTTTTAAATCAATAGCTTATTCTTGTCTTTAGAGACGATTGTTTAGTAGATCACAAACGTTGTTTACCAATTTATCTTACTTTATATATCATCTTTGTATTTCAGTGCGTCAGCTCTCAAATGCTGCCAGTTCCAGTGAACAACCATGGTAGAGACAGAGGAAATTATTTAGCCAAAAGAGCACATAATGTTCAGGTACTTTCTCAAAAGTGGTTATGGGGTCAAAAGGACACCTGCTTTGGAGTAGGCAAGCGTGACTGTAACTTTCACTAGTATCCGCATGACAACACATGCATGTCCTAGACTTTGGGTGTCTGTTTCCCCATCTCCAAAATGAAGAGCTTAGATTTAGACAACTTTTGAAGCTTTTTCCAACCCTGACATTTGCCTCATCCTCTGTTCCTCCACCGAGACATGCTGGAGACAGGTCAGGATAACGTCACTGTCTCCTCTCTTGCTCAACTGATTTATCTCACACTTGTCTGGCCATTTCTCATCTTAGGAAATCCAAGCTGGTGTCCTGGAGTAGCTGGACCTTGTAAAGGGAGGCGCTGGCCTTTCTCCTACTCAGTTAAGCTGTTTGTTCTGTCCACCAATACCATAAAATCATCTTTCTGTTTCCACTCCAGGATTTTTGCTTTGACTCCTAGACAATGAAGCGAATTACTTTCAAGATACCAGCTAAGTTTCTTTTCTCTAGCCACTTTCAACTGGTGTGGTCTTGATAAAGAACAAGAAAGAAGAGGCATATTGTTCTCTGGAAAAAAACCCCAGCTATATGTCTTTTTATTTCTTTCTATTTCCAGCAGCTGGACCCCACTGACAAGGACCTGTCAAAGGATCTTAACTAGGATTGGAGACTAGGGCATACTTGTGCTGTTGAAAATGAGGACATTCTTATTTTCTAACTGAAAACCATTTCTTGGAGTCTTGGGCTTGTTTAAACAGTTCAATATTGTGTTCACAGTAATTATAGTCCTATGTAAGGTTTCCAAAATTTCATGCTTTATCTCAGATAACATATAAGTTCTTTTATCACACAATATTTCTTCTTATGGAAGGAATTATGTGCCTTCTAGAGGAAGGGGAGATAGAAGAAAGAAAAGGAAATAAGCTATTTCCCCTTCTATCCCGTTTTTTTTTTCAAACACGGAAACATGATTAAACATGTATGTGGCATAGTGGTAGTAGAAAATGCCTATTAAAACACGTATTTGAATCCAAAGTACCACAGGCTATGAGAGGACCTGGAGTGTGTCCCAGTGGATCTTGGCCTTTATAGCCTTGCCCTTACCTTTAGATAGTCTTGGCTTATGGCCAGTTGTTTGAATGTTGTTTGAGATGGCCAATCCAAATATGCAAAATAGCTACTCAGGATGCATCTCCTTTTCACTGCTTAGTGTTTAATAGATGTAAAAACAGTTAAGTCAATAACATTTTATTTAACTTTGTGTGGTGAGAATGCTTGCATTAAATTTATATAAAGACAGGTAGAATAGATTGAGATTTTTTTATATCTTATGCTGCTCAGCCCAAGTTTTATTGCTGCTGCTTTATGTTGAATAGCTCTCTCTCTCTCTTTCTCTCTCTCTCTCTTGCTTTCTCTCTCTCTCTCTCCTGTCCTCCCTCCTTCTCCTCCCCTCCCTCCCTCCATCTCTCCTTCTCTCCCTTCCCCTCCTCTCTCTCTGTGTATACAAGTGCTTGTATCTTCCATGTGTGTTGTAGGACATTTATCAGCTTCTGGACTTTACCAACTAGATTCTATTAAAACCTTCAAGTCTTCAGTACTGAGAACCAAAACTAGTTCTAGACATTGTCAAATATCCACAAAGAATATGATCTTCCTTGGTTGAGACCATTGCCCAATTTTAGATAAATTTTGGTTTTATGTTGATCTGTCACATGTGTAGAAGCAAGATGATTGACCCAAAATCAATTCAGTGCCAGCCAGTTTCATAAAAATAAAATTTGTCATTTTACCCTGTACTTCCACCATTAGGCAAACACATCTGTGTTAATCCCTGAGACTGGGTGGAACAGTTGGGAGCAATCAGCATCTCACAAAGTTACCACACTAACCAAGTTTATGGAATTTACTTAAAGGAATATTCTTTATGAATGTAGCAAGTAAATTGTTAGGAATATACATGTATTTATGAGAAATTTGTACTCAAATTCTTGATACTTTTATCTCTGAATAATATATTTAAACGTTTTTTTAAAATAAGTAAATTCAACAAGCAGAGCAAGCTGTATTTCACTGAAGTGATTTTTAGGAAACAATGTCAAAGCATTAACGTAGAGTTCGACTGCATCTCCCTCAGTGGCATCACAAGCAATGTCTATTGTTGGAAAAGTTGCCAAGAACTTGATGCTAATATGATGGTATCATTCTGTGGCTAGGAAAACTGAATTTCTTAGCTTGGTTCATATTTTATACATGGGTAAAATACACATATCAAAGTCATTTGGGGTTATTATGGTTCCCACACTTAAAGTGGTAACATGGCCTCTAAAGACAAGTAAAATATCTGAAGTTTTCTTAGACGGTGCCCCTCCTGTGATGTGTGGCTGTCATCTTAGATAACAGGGGTGAGAAAGCTTCTACCACAGATGTGTTCAGTGAAGGCTGTGGGAAACCTTGAGAACATAAAGTTCACTGCAAAAGACTTCTAGTCAGTGGTGGAAGTTAGAGATACCAGTCCATAGACAGGGATGCTACAAGTGGCAAGGGAAGAAATGTTTAAGGGAAAGTACGTGGAGGTCAAATATTTTCTGATGATTTCTATCTGTCATTTTTAAAACTAGGTTGAGGCTAGTCGGCAACTGGTTTTGGACATCTGGAACTATTGTTAGTTTTGTTTTTCAGCAGCACACCACAGGTTGAGAACTGCACAGTACATTCACTGTTGCTTTTCCTTCCTCACCAGAAACCACTGACTTATGATGGTATCTTCCTTGATCAACTTAGATTCAATTTTATTCCTTATCCAGGTATTTTCATCAGTCATTACTGAATGGTTGGAGTTGGTACATAAGTTCAAAAGCTTCACTAAGTCCTACATGGATGATTACTTATGTTTCCCTCTAAGTAAGCTCTGTTGTGTAGTGTCCACAAAAATCTGTAAAACCCAGTGTTGGGCATTTTGGCTAAGGTCATCCACATTGAGTCCCAGGAACCTCCCTCAACCCACATCTCTAGGATTTCTAGAGGCTCTCCCCATTCCCCTCCCCTGGCAACTCCACATTTCCATTCATTTTCCTGGCTCTCTGGACCTCTCTCCTGTCTTCCCACATACCAGATCCTGACCCCCTAACCCAGTTTCTTCCTGACCTCCTAACCCAGTTTCCCCTGCTTCCCATCCTGGTTCCTTTCTCCCTCTGCCTCCCACGATTATTTTGTTCCCCCTTCTAAGTGGGTTTGAAGCATATTTACTTTGGCCTTCTTTTTTGTTTAACTTCTTAGCGTCTGTGGGGTATATTGTGGGTATTCGGAACTTTTTGACTAATAGCCACTTCTCAGTGAGTACATGCCATGCATATCCTTTTGGGTCTGGGTTACCTCACTCAGAATGTTATTTTCTAGTTCTGCCCATTTGCCTGCAAAATTCATGATTAATTGCTTCCTTCAACATGTACTTAGCTTTTTTTAAATCTTTTAAAATGTCCAACATCTCTTTATTCTGCCCAAATACTTGTTATGTGTACAATTTTGTGAAATAAATAAATATTAGTAACACGTGTTTTCTGTGATACAATAGATATGCAATGTTTTTATTACATTTCTATCTACCACTGAAGCATTGTTTTTTTTGTTGTTTGTTTGTTTGTTTTTTACAAATAGCTATGGACTTTTATTATTTTCATTTTCTAATTGGATATTTTTTCTTTTTTTATTAGATATTTTCTTTATTTACATGTCATATGATTTCTCCTTTCCCAGTTTCCCCTCCCCCCAAAAAAAACCCAAAAAACAAGAACAAACCCCTGATCCTTCCCCCCTCCCCCTGCTCGCCACCCCACCCTCTCCCACTTACTGGCCCTGGCATTCCCCTATACTGGGGCACAGAACCTTCACAGGGCCAAGGGCTTCTCCTCCCGTTGATAACTGACTTAGCCATCCTCTACTATACACATGCTGCCAGAACAATCAGTCCCACCATGTGTACTCCTTGGTTGGTTTAGTCCCAGGGAGCTCTGAGGGTACTAGTTCGTTCATATTGTTGTTCGTCCTAAGGGGCTGCAAACCCTTCAGCTCCTTCAGTCCTTTCTCTAACTCCTTCACTGGGGACCCTGTACTCAGTTCAATGGTTGGTTGTGAGCCTCTACTTCTGTATTAGTCCTGTACTGTCAGAGCCTCTCAGGAGACAGCTAAATCAGGCTGGAGTGCCCTTCCTTCAGTCGCTGCTCCATAGTTAATCTCTGCAACTCCTTCCATGGTTGTTTTGTTCCCCCTTTTAAGAAGGAATGAATCATCCACATTTTGGTCTTCCTTCTTCTTGAGTTTCTTGTGGTTTGTGGATTGTACTTCGAGTATTCTAAACTTCTGGGCTAATAACCACTTATCAGAGAGTGCATACCATGTGTGTTCTTTTGTGATTGGGTTACCTCACTCAGGATGATATTCTCCAGATCCATCCGTTTCCCTAAGATTTTCATTAATTCATTGTTTTTAATAGCTGAGTAGTACTCTTTTGTGTAGATGTACCACAATTTCTGTATCCATTCCTCTGTTGAGGGACATCTGGGTTGTTTCCAGTTTCTGGCTATTATAAATAAGGCTGCTATGAACATGGTAGAGCATGTGTCCTTCTTACATGTTGCAGTATCTTCTGGGTATATGCCCAGGAGTGGTATAGCTGGGTCCTCTGGTAGAATTATGTCCAATTTCCGGAGGAACCGCCAAACTGATTTCCAGAGTGGTTGTATCAGCTTGCAGTCCCACCAGCAATGAAGAAGTGTTCCTCTTTCTCCACAACCTCGCCAGCATCTGCTATCACCTGAGTTTTTTATCCTAGCTGTTCTGACTGGTGTGAGGTGGATTCTCAGGGTTGTTTTCATTTGCATTTCCCTGATGATTAAGGATGTTGAATATTTCTTTAGGTGCTTCTCAGCCATTCAGTATTC
>NW_022196894.1:55809899-55810883 GCF_008632895.1 Mastomys coucha | reverse complement strand
GCTTCAAGTTTCTCTCCATTTAGTTTGATGTTGGCAACTGGTTTTCTGTATATTGCTTTTACTATGTTTAAGTATGGGCCTCGAATTCCTAATCTTTGCAAGACTTTTATCATGAAGGGATGTTGGATTTTGTCAAATGCTTTCTCGGCATCTAATGAGTTGATCATATGGTTTTTTTTCTTTGAGTTTGTTTATATAGTGAATTACTGCACGGACTTGGGTTTCTTACGGGGGTCCCTTGTTCCGCGGGACGATGGGTTCTGGCCAGGTGTGCACAGGATTTGGCTTTGACAAACAGACTCGACATGAGTGGTGTAAGGTCTGAGTGTACTTCTCAAAAATGACATGAGGCTTTTACAATCATTGCAAAAGAGAGATGAAAAATCTGGCAGCTCAGTCGTCGAGGTACAGCTGAGGCCACCTAAAACACACTAGGTCTAAAACAGCAGCCATCTCCTCTAAACTGGTGTAGAACCCCCTGGGCTCTGAGTATGTTCGGGCTGCATGGTCCTGGCCAGAGCCTCGGGAGGCTGCGGGTGCGCCAGCCATGAGAATAGAGGCTTGAATCTCGAGTCCTTAATGTTGAATCTTCAATGTTGAATGTTCGGATCTCGAATGCTCAATCTCTTGAATCTTGACTGGTGCTGTACCCCCCGGACCCAAGCGCTCTGGGCCCGGGGGGCTACGGACTTCTACCTAAGCTCTGGTTTTAGTCTGAGTGCAAGCGAGTCTGAATGCTGAATGCAGACTGCCTGCTGCTGAATCTAGAATGCTGAATGCTGTAGACACTCACGCACACACTCTCAGATTAAGGTCCTGTCCATCCTAGGTAAAACACCCACTATGCTAATCTTTTGGGGAAGTAGAGACAGTCTCTTGCTAATTCTTAGGAATGGTTCAGCTGTAGTACAGGACAGAGAATGAGGATTTTACTTGACCTTGTCCTGGGATAAGTCTCTCATTCTGTAAGCTTTAATGCCCTAC
>NW_022196894.1:55798973-55808793 GCF_008632895.1 Mastomys coucha | reverse complement strand
TCTTTCTTTATTCCTTCCTTGACCAAGTTATCATTGAGTAGAGTGTTGTTAAGCTTCCACGTGTATGCAGGCATTCTATTTTTCATGTTGTTATTGAGGAACAGCCTTAGTCCATGGTGATCTGATAGGATACAAGGAATTATTTCAATCTTCTTGTATCTTTTGAGGCCTGATTTGTGACCAATTATATGGGTCAATTTTGGAGAAGGAACCATGAGGTTCTGAGAAGAAGGTATATCCTTTTGTTTAAGGATGAAAAGTTCTATAGGTATCTGTTAAATCCATCTGTTTCATAACTTCTGTTAATCTCACTGTGTCCTTGCTTAGTTGCTGTTTCCATGATCTGTCCATTGCAGAGAGTGGGGTGTTGAAATCTCCCACTACTATTGTGTGCAGTATAATGTGTGCTTTGAGCTTTAGTAAAGTTTCTTTTATGATTGTAGATGCCCTTACATTTGGAGCATAGAGATTCAGAATTGAGAGTTCATCTTGGTAGATCATACCTTTGATGAATGTGAAATGTCCCCTCTTATCTTTTTTGATCACTTTAGGGTGAAAGTCGGTTTTATTCGATATTAGAATGGCTCCTCCAGCTTTTTTCTTGGAACCATTGGCTTGGAGGATTGTTTTCCAGACTTTTATTCTGAGGTAGTGTCTGTCTTTGTTACTGAGGTGGATTTCCTGTATGCAATAAAATGTTGGGTCCTGTTTACATACCCAGTGTGATAGTCTATATCTTTTTATTGGTGAATTGAGTCTATTGATATTAATAGATATTAAGGAAAAATAATTGTTGCTTCCTGTTATTTTTGTTGTTAGAGTTGGAATTACATTCATGTGGCTATTTTCTTTTAGTTTTGTTAGAAGGTTACATTTTTGCTTTCTCAGAGATGTAGTTCCCCTTGTTGTGTTGGAGTTTTCCATTTATTATCCTTCGAAGGGCTGAATTTGTGAGAATATATTGTGTGAATTTGGTTTTGTCATGAAACACTTTGGTTTCTCCATCTATTGTAATTGAGAGTTTTGTTGGGTATAGAAGTCCGGGCTGGCATTTGTATTCTCTTAGGGTCTGTATAACATCTGCCCAGGATCCAGCTTTCATAAGTCTCTGGTGAGAAGTCTGGTGCAATTCTGATAGGCCTGCCTTTATTTATTACTTGGCCTTTTTCTCTTACTGCTTTTAGTATTCTTTCTTTGTTTTGTGCATTTGGTGTTTTGACTATTATGTGATGGAAGGAATTTCTTTTCTGGTCCAGCCTATTTGGAGTTCTATAGGCTTCTTGTATGTTCATGGGCATCTTTTTATTTAGGTAAGGGAAGTTTTCTTCTATAATTTTGTTGAAGATATTTACTGGCCCATTACATTGGGAATCTTCACTCTCATCTACACGTATTATCCTTAGGTTTGGTCCTCTCAGTGAGTCCTGAATTTCCTGGATGTTTTGGGTCAGGAACTTTTTGCATTTTGCATTTTCTTTGACTGTTGTGTCAATGTTTTCTATAGTGTCTTCTGCCCCTGAGATTCTCTCTTCTATCTCTTGTATTCTGTTGGTGATGCTTGAATCTATATTTTCTGATTTCTTTCCTAAGACTTCTAACTCCAGAGTTGTCTCTCTTTGTGATTTCTTAATGGTTTCTACTTCCATTTTTAGGTCCTGGATGCTTTTGCTCAATTCCTTCACCTGTTTGTGCTTTCCTGTAATTCCTTAAGGGATTTTTGTGTTTCGTCTTTAAGGGCTTGTACCTCTTTACCTGTGTTCTCCTGTATTTCTTTAAGGGAGTTATTCATGTTCTTCTTAAATTCCTCTATCACCATTGTGAGATATGATTTTAGATCCAAGTCTTGCTTTTCCGGTGTTTTGGGATATCCTGGACTTGCTGTGGTGGAAGTAGTAGGTTCTGATGAAGCCAAGTCATCTTGTTTTCTTTTGGTAAGATTCTTGCATTTGCCTTTCGCCATCTGTTGATCTCTGGTGTTAGATGTTCTTGCTGTCTCTGACTAGAGCTTGTTCCTCCTGTGGGTCTGTAAGCCTGTGTCAGCACTTCTAGGAGATAAGCTCTCCTCTGGTAAAACCCGGGGTTAAGAGCACACCTTGCAGACAGGATCTTCACTTGTGGGAAAGGTTCAGAGAGGGCTGTGGATCTGTTGTCCCTCCTAGTTGTAGACAGAGGTTGAGAGGATCCTGTCCAGGCTGCTCTGCCACTTGTGAGGTCTGTGCCTCCCGGCTGGTATTGCCTTACAAAGTCACCAGAGAGAGAATGGCGGATCTCACCTGAGTCCCTTGATTAAAGTACTCCATGAAGGCGGGCTCTCCACTTGCAGGGATGGGGCAGAGAGGGCTGCGGATCCACCACCTTCACTCCTAGGTGTAGAAGGAGGTTGAGGGGATCCTGTCCTGGCTGCCCTGCCAGTTGTGAGGCCTGAGCCTCCCGGCTGGTCCCGCCTTAGAAAGTCACCAGAGAAAGAAAAAAAATTGTTTTCTGTTTGTTTGTTTGTTTTTTATATTTATTTTTGAGGGTCCTGTGTATTCCAGGGTGGCCTGCAACTTGTCATGTTCAAAATTGACCTTGGATTACAGGTGTCTAACACTGTGTCTTTCTTCTTCATAATATTTTTATTGATTATTTGGGAATTTCACCTCATGGACCCCAAGCACTTTCCAGTTCTCCTAGGTCTGCCCCTTAGCCTTGGGACCTCCCCCAAAAAAGAAAAAAAAAAAAAGAATAAAAGGAAATGGAACCAAGTCCAATTTATGTTGCCCAATGGAGCATTGTCAAACTCCTTGTGGCCAGCCACTTAAAGAAAACTGAATCCCAAGGACATTCACATGATTTCTAGAGTCAACATATGCTACTGATATCAGCATGGTCTCTGATAACAGTACAGTCCACGAATATCAACATTACGCAAGCCACTCGCATCAACATGACCCTTATGGAAAATGACATGGGTTCAGATTACAGCATAGACTATAGACTCTGCATGGCCTTGGGACATCAACATAGACATCCACTGAAGTAGGACCATGGACCCAGTCATGGTCCTCTGTGGTAGTGTGGACCTGGACATCACTATGGCCTCAGATGGCAGCACAGGCCACTCACGTCAATATGGTCCCCAGCAGCAGCACAGTCTATTTTTTATGCTGTGCTGGTCATTGAGCCCAGGGCTCTATGAATATTAGGCATATACTGTCCCTATTGAGATGCATCCTTAGATCCTGCTCATTTATTCACACAAGCAAATGTCTTGAACCCTAGGGAAAAAAGCAGAAACTAAGATAAAGATAAAGCAAATGATTGCTCCAGGAGACTTACATTTTTCCTTTGTTGGTAGGTGTGGAGCTAACTTCTATCCTCTTTTCTTATGGTTAGACAAGACTAGTAATTGTCTCTTCATTTAGTTTTGGGTCTTCTTTCTACATTTTATTGGACTAGCCTCAGATTTAGTTATACAGGTATGCTATCAACCTATGCAAAGCCCAAGGTCAGCTAAAACCCTTTATATTTCTGATAGAGCTTCTATTCTTTTTTTTTTTTCTAAACTTGCACAACCATTTTATTTTTATACTAAGTACTGTTTACTCCATTGTCATAAAACTTCATGTCATATCTTCAAGCGCATAGAGAATGTTTTGAATTCTTGTCTTATTGATGTAGATCTCCAAAATGCCTGTCTTCTAAAGAATTTATAAGCATGCCTTTGTCTTCATCAGAATCACTGATAAACATGTAGAGTAGGACAAGGGTAAATGCAAGCCCTGGGGCATATTATCTTTGCAGTCAGGCACAAATCCCCCTAACACTGCCAATATCTTGTTTATACTTCTTCACTTTATCTATAAGCTTCTTTTAAAAGATTTTATCCAGTGCTTTAAGACATGCTCTTTCATCTAAAATATTGTTCCTTAAAATTATAAATGAAACTAATTTGGAGTAATGTTAGCTTAGAAATGAGAATAGATAATTTAATTATTAAAATGGGGCAAACATGGTACATCTCTCTTTAAGAAAAAAAATAACTACTGTATCCAAGGTTGTTTGGGAGATAGATCAGAAAATGGGACATTGAAAAGAGAGACATTGGCACCATTAATTGAATAGTTAATGAGGTCCCAAGTAAGGTATGTAGAGTAAAAATAGAAAGAGTGGAAGAAAAATAATGTCAATTGAAAGGAAATTGATAGCATTTTTATTTTGTTTTGTTTTTATGTATAGGTTATTTTAGAATGGCCAAAATGAACATACTCAAAAGGGCAGCTCATCTTTTAAAATGTAGTCTCTCAAAATAATGGAAACTAGTCAAATTATTTAACGTTTCATGTAGCATTTAATATAAAACAAGAGACATGATCATCAAAGCTACATCCATTTGAAATGAAAGTCTAAACAATCAACCGTTCTTTTCACTTATTATATGTCACTTTGTAACTTTCTGTCTTCTCTCTACTCCCTGTATTCTTAGCTCTATAGGTGTTAATCAAAGGCTGGACAAGAGGATGGCATTAGAGACACTGAATATATAGGAATCATGAGGGAAGAGAAATAGACCTGAAGATTGCCCATGGAGTTAAGGAGAAAGGGACTGAAATAATGTTCAACTGTCCAGTGCAGAAGAAAGAAGACAAATCTAAAGAAAGCCGTTATCCCTAACAGTTACTGTAGAAGGGAATAGTCAAACATGCAAGGTATTACTCAAATGACATTATTTGGACTTGTTGGGAGAGATGGTATTGATGATTTATATATTTGAGAAGAAAACTGATGTTCTAAAGAATGGTTTGTAAAAATGAACAACTGAATTGAACTGCACGAATCTCTGTGTGGGAAAGACTTGAAAATGAAGTCAGAGGGAAGAGATTTGCATGGAGACAGAGCTTGGTAATACTTATGTGCTCTTGTAGCTTTAAAAGCAAGGAAAAGAAATCTATGGAGATGAAAAATTGAGATTTAAGGAAAAGAGGGAGCTTTACCTTTGTTTTGTAGGAGACAGGCTCTTTCTCTGAGACTGGGTGTGAAGGATAAATGAAATCCAAGGAAACTGAGCATGATACAGTCAGAGATTATACAGTTTTCATGCTTAGAATTTCACTTCTCAAGAGTAGTCCTCCTGATCTGAAATTTAATCTTGCAACATATGCTTATTTCTTTATTAGGTCAGTTATGATTTCTGTATGTTCACCCTGCCTACAAATCTTTGAAGACCTTGTTTGTACGGCCCGGATGGCAGCAATAACGACCAAACACCGAGACTTCTTCTCTTGACGGTTTACTCGGGAAATTTCTTTTTGTGTTTAACAGCTCTTTCAGGTACCCAGGTATTATAGCTCTCCTAGGTTCCTAAGTGTTAACAGCTCTTTTAGGTATTACGGCTCTTCCTGCCTCCCAGGCGCCGCCAGCCTCCGTAGGTGCTGCGGCTCTTCCCGCTTCTGCAGAATGGGAGGAGGTGGTGGCGGCAGAGGCTCTCTCTCGCTAATCACCGTGCTGCTCTTCTTCTGCATAGTCGCCGCTGCTCTTGCCTCTGCTCTTGCCTTAGTGGAATGGCGTGGAAAATGGCCCTTACTGCCTGGAGAGCGCCCCTTTATATACCCGTGCCCAAGCCCTCGTGGTTCTACTGGATTGGTTCTCTGGCAATCACCTCATTAGCATACACCTGCTTGGGAGGGGTTTGGTAGCATGCACCTGCTCGGGAGACACCTAGTTTGCATGAGCCTGCGCTCGGGAGGGGCACATGCGCAGTGGAATCATCTATCGCTGCTGCCCCGTGCTGCCGCCATGTGTGTATCGTCCGAGCGGCTGCCTACACTTGTTAAGAGTAGGTATGACTGGGGCACATTTAAGAGTTCCACATGTTCAGAAATTTTTCTGTAGGATCTTGAATATGGGTTCAGTTGAGGAACACTGAATCAGCTCTCTGAGTCTGAAATCTTTTGTTCCATCAGTATAAGAAGACATTTTCACCTTAAAGAATTTATCCTTTGCTTTAGCTTTTTAAAAAATATGAATGCATCTTATGTTTTTGAAGTTTGTGTCCTTTCAGTTAATTATCACTCCTAAATTCATTTTTACAAGTAATTATTTAGGATTGTATTTCACTTAGAATCTTATATTTTTCTTTCATTGTCACCTTCTTCCCTCCCTTCTTTTCTTCTTTTTCTTTTATTCCTTTCCCCGCTTCCTTTCCTTTACAAATGATGAGCCTTTCTGACATGCCAGGAAGTATATGAAACAAGATTCAAAGTATGACTATGAACCTATAGGTCATGGTCTAAAGTGGTTGATTGATCTCAGTACAATAGTTAAGGGGTGGAACAATTTCATGATAGAGGTACTAGCCAGAGCATTCAAGCTTAGGGATTTTACCTGAGGAAGAAAAGTGGATGGTACGGTTTGTAGTTAAAGAGCAGTGGCGTGGGATTAGGATCTTCATAGTTAACACTGGCAGATGGCAACTGTCATAAGGTAGATAAACAGTAGAATCAGAGCATACTTTGGTTTGTAGTGAATACATGAACTTTGAGTACCAGGAAGGCAGACCATGAACCATAATGCCCAATTTTGGAAGATCAGTGTTTTTGTTATCCACCAATGAGGATTCAGGACACAAGGCTATGTAAATCCAACCCATGGGTTAGACTAGAATGTTTCCATAAATTAATTCTCTACTTTCAAACAATAGTATCATGAATTTGCCAAGCTGATTTTGGAGGATAGAACAGCCCTCATAACTTTGTTTTAACTGTAGAGGTTTAGATCTAATCTCAATTAATAATGAACTTCAAATGGGATGTTGTCTTTCCTCCAGCAGTTACACAAATAAATATAGATAATTTATATTTTGAATCCTTCTCAAGGCTCTCACTTTTAAGACACTGGAATTATTGTCAATGGCAAAGCCCAAAAGGGTAAGGAGAAATAGGGGACTGGGAAAATGAATTTAAACCCAACTTTTTCTTACTAAATACTTCCCTTCTGTTCAATTTTATTATTTTTCACAGAGCTATTAAATGTCATATTTAGAGTAAATGTCATTAAAAATCCAGAGGCAAATTAGAAAAATAACATCTGAATTCAATAAGAAAATATCTGCTTAGAACAACACAAACTAGTGGGAAAAGAATTCTCCCTACCCACTCCTCCTCCACATGTTCCAAATTCATCCACTCTCAACTCTTCTTCTTAATTCTCCAACAACAACAACAAAAAATCTTGTATTTAACCAGTGAAAGACAATCATCTCTACTGGCCTAGAATTTTATAAGCTGCTCTGGTTATGAAGAAAGAAGGCTGGGTTTTGTTTTGTTTTTGTTTTTGTTTTTTCAAAATTGTCCAGTTCAGGACATGATGCAAGCCATCTCCCAGACTGGTGATTTGAGAAATTGCACATGATATTAACAGTTGAATTCTTTTTAAATGTCAGCAACATGCCAGTTAATACTCAGATTATTAAACTAGAAGAGTTTAATTTTAGTTCGTTTAAGGAGAAAATTTTTTATCACAAACCCACCTTAGTCAATGGCGAGACTATAATGTTCAGATGGTATGATCAATGATAAAAGTCATTATTGATGACCTTTAGGAAATGTTGATCTACTTGTGCCATAAAAATGTCTTGAGTTTAGAACTATCCCATGGTACTTGTTTTCTATTACTATGTAGTTTATGTAGAATTTCATTGTAATAATGATCTACCTACAGGATTTAATTCTTTCCTAAGACCACATCTCCTTAAAAGCTTGCTTTTGGAAAAGTTGACAAATGAGGTAAACACTAATCAATAATAGAGTACAGTCATTATCATTTAAGGTCTAGAAACAAATTAGAGAAATGACATTAAGAAGATATTGAAAAAAATATTAAGTATTAAGATAGTGGTTCAGAATTATATGAACTCATGGAGAGTTCTATGCATTGCTACCTCCACATGGAATTAACTTTGTCCTCCCCAACACCCATCTTCCTTTAACTTCCCAACAGAATATATTGATCATTTCTTGAACCCAAAAGTAGCTGTGCCACTGTTCTGTGAGTGATGGTTCAGTGGTTGGGGGATGGTGCAAAGGGTCTGCACATGATTTGACAGCTTTCCTACCAGTGGCCACTCAGATAGCTGCTAATCATTGCTATATATTTACAATAACTTTGCAGTTATAATTTCCCAGGTGAGCACAGAAATGTATGAAAAGGACATTACAAGAGATGATCAGGGACTGTCACAAAAGTACTACTGAAAATGTTTGTACTATTACTTAATGTTTCCTGAGAACAATTTGGATATGAACAACTGTGTTCAGTTCCAGGAAAATTTCTCTATTCCAATAAAAGCACAAAATTAAAAATATTAATAACAAAATAAGTGTGAAGAAAATTGCATGGTGAGGGGTTAAGAGCCTATCAAAGATGAAGACCAATCATATTAGTTTTCCTTAATGCCATAGCTCTCAGCAAGCTCAGGATTCTATTTGGTATTAAATCACAGCACTTACTTTTCTCCTATGTTGTTGGTAAAAATGTAAAGAAAGTGTCTTTCAGCTATTTCATTACGGCACACTTAATATTTGGTTCTGAATGTGTTTTTGATCTAGAGCTGTCTCAAATTTTCACATGGGATGATCATACATAATGCAGTTAAAATTAAAAGGTTTCTATTAGTTCCATTTTAGACTGTTTTAGTATCTAGGACTTTTTTCCTGATAACTTTCATTATTTGTAGTTAACTACTCATATCCTTTATGATTGTTTATTTAAGTATTTGTTTTCTCTTACTTTCACAATTTCTTCTTACATTTTAAATTTTCTCACCATAGGATCTGTACTCTCTGATTTTTATATTCTTTCTGCCCTTAAGTGAGCATCAGTCACTACCACATTGTAGTTGGTATTTACTCAGGATTTACTGTCAATCATGGTAGGCATAAAAGACAGATATTAAGCAGTACAAATGTAATGAATACTACAATAAAATTGTACAGGACACAACCCTGATCCTACATAAGGTTTCTGAACCTCAGCACTGATATTCAGAGTAAGATAATTCTTTGTGGAGGGTGGCTGTCTTGTCCATTGTAGAATATTAAGCAGCATCCCTTGTCTATGCCATTACCCATCCATTGCATACTAGCTCTTGTTAGTGTTGTAAACATTGCCAAGTAACATTTTCCAACTTAAGAATCTCTAGTTAACTCTTTTCCTGGTGAGTTGAGGTGTGTTTAGTGTGGCAACTTTGCCTATGAGAAGCTCATTTGAACTAAGAGTTGATGAAGGAATTAGAACTAGCGTTCTGAAAAGAAGTGGTAAGGATCCTTTAAAGATGGAAGTCTTGGTGTTCTAGGAAGAGAGCCCAGTATCTGCAAAGCCCTGAGCTGTGACAGAGACTGCAATAGTCTAGGAATTGAAGGAGGCCGGGGCGGACTAGTGTTTATAGCATGCTCAGAGAATGGCTACTCTACTTCCTAGCTTGAGAGGTATACCTCTCCTCTGGGTTGTATAGACCATTCTTATGAAAACAAAAACACTAGCAAAAACAAACAGTGGGGGCACTAAGACATTTTTAGCAGAAAGTTAGAGGAAACTGAAGTGAACTAGATAGCAACAGGAACTAGGATAGAAAAGAAGGTGGGACAACATTTTCAGTGAATGATATGGACACTGGCAGGTGAGTTGACAGAAATGACAACTATACTGGACTATACTTAATTGGCTAATGATATAAGTCTTAGAACCAAGATCTCTCCCTCTCTCTCTCCCTTTTTCTCCCTCTCTCTCTGTCTCTCTGTCTCTGTCTCTGTCTCTGTCTCTGTCTCTGTCTCTGTCTCTGTCT
>NW_022196894.1:55788958-55798963 GCF_008632895.1 Mastomys coucha | reverse complement strand
CTCTCTCTCTCTCTCTCTCTCTCTCTCTCTCACACACACACACACACACACACACACACTAGAGAGTCAAACTGTAAGAACCATGGTCTTAGGGTACCATTAGGTGATACCAGATACTCCTTCCAGCCTTAAAACCTGAGTAGGAGAGATGGGCAGATACAGCAAGTGCAGCTTTTACATACAGAGAGTATCTTATAAGAGTCAGAAAAGAAAGGGAATGCCTGTTATAGACTATAAAAGAGTTTTCTTCATTAGAAATTCCAGAGTATACTGTCACTTGCTGGGAAAGAAGGAACATTGTTTGGAGTAAGTACACATTGAACTAGTGCCAGATACACAGTAGCCTAATTTTGAGTTTTATGTGTGTAGGAAGCAGTGTACATTTGGATCTAAAAGTAAGAATTGGGGAGTTGATATCATGAAATGTCATCCTTACCCTTTCCCCGCTTTTAAAATGTCATCCTTCAACTTCTTCCTCTGGTTCCCACACAGAAGCCTGATAAGCAAGCAGGATGAGGTAGCTACTCTAGCACACTTCACATTACATACACTACTGCACAACACGAACTTGGCTCTTCATCCTCTGTTCCTCATTTATACATCCCCAGGTTCCAAATAATTTTTGTTATTCAGATCTTATAGACTTTAAAATACCTACTTTATATTCTCCTATCTCCTTTGGTAGCTTCTGAGACCACTGATCTTCTCTGTAGGCCCTGAATTGAAAGCTGCCCTGTGTGGCGTATGGTCAGTGTCTTAAATATTGTTAACTTTCATGGGCATGCTTCTGAAACTAAATTAAAGATTCCATGAAAGTTGGGATAACTATGCTAGTTCTCTGTCAAAGACACCTTCTATACTCTTACTACATTCCTAAAGACAGGATTTGGCAACATAGTAAAACTATGTGTTTCATGCATTGGTAAGAGATACCTATCATGTTCTGAGAAGCAATACAGAGGAGTGAGTCAGTCATGTTACATGGTGTGTAGACTTGAATTGTAAATCTGCCTGTGCATTCACTATTTTCATTAATCTCATTCAGATGGCCCATTTGCTCTCAATCACCTACTCAGGAGATGATTGTAGATTTTGAAGAAAAAAGATCATGATTTCCCGGAGCTATTCTTGTCACTGATTGCTAGCCTTCCTGCAAATCCTCACATATTATGTAACAGGCAAACTAGAGGGGTAGCTAGCTGTCCAAACACTTCTTGCTGATACCCAGACTCACAACAGTGACACCCTTCACCCAATTATTGCAAAAGACAAGAGTCAAGCAAGGTTTAATGAGGAGTTGGATGAGCAATCTGGCTCCAGTGCCTGGCTTCAAGGTCAGTTAATCCTATTATATGTAGATTATATTAATAATTCCTAGACCACAAATATTCACAGTCCCAGATGTCCATGAAGCAATTAAGTATTAAGAAACCTGGATCAGTGACTCTAATTTACATGAAGTTCACCATGGTATATAATTCACTTCTAATGTTCTTTGTAACTAGATTATGAGAGCTTTGAGGGTGGAATATCTTCAACTCAGTGGGTGTGTTGGTACGTACTTACATTTCCATACCAAAGGGCCATCATAACTTCTTCATCATTTTAGACCAGGGAGAGTTAAACAAGTATATGCTTTTGGGCAAAAGTACTTTTTTATTTTTACCACCAGAAAACCTGTTTTTAAATTTTGACTTCAGCTTATGAAGTGGTAGCAGAAGATAGAGATACTTAACTGGTCAATAAGTGATAGTGGAAGAGTTCTGCAGGTATAGGTACCTGCTTCCATGTCTAGAAATGTGAGTTTGACTCTTAGGACCCTCATGGTGGAAGGAGAAAACTGACTCCCGCATGCGGTCTTTTGTCATAACACAAACCAGGAAAGGAGTCGTGTGCGTAGAACCCTCAGTCTTGTGAGAACATTCCAAGGAAACAGGAGAAGAACTTGTGTCCTCACTTTTTTCCAAACATGAAGTTGTTCTTGGACCCTGTTTTCGTGCTCCTCCCAGGTGTAGAAGATGTGAGCAGGTTGACTTCTGACTACCCAGCGCTGCTTGCTACTGTTATTCAGAATGTTTACGGCCTGAACTCATGTGACCTGTACTCATATGACCTTTTTCTTAACCATCAAAGTAAAATTACCTGATGCTCTGAATAAAGTCAGCTATAGGATAAAACTTGAGTCCACCTCCATTCTCCAAGGTCCCACCACCTCTAGAGTAGGGACAGTGTTCTGATACTTACATATTCATCACAGCACATGCATAAATAAATACATTTGATAAAAAATTAAATTTTATTTAGTCAGTGATACAAACCAGTTCATCCCTAAGGTCATATGATCATCTTTAAGACTGTATTCTACTGTTTTCTTAAGTTATTCACCATGATAACCTTCCCTTTCACTGTCTTTCTTTGTGTCTGTTGTATATATTACTTGCATGTTATGGTCTGCAAAAGGGGGGGGCGACACATGGGGTGTCTAGTCCCCATTCTCATGCTAAAACCATATAACCTTAAAGATTATTTTGTTTTATCCCAGGAGTTCCCATTAATGCTGACTATATGCACGTGGAGGAGGGAATTTGCACAGGGGCGCAGACAGCCTGTCAGTAGCCACACTCTTAAATAAAAGTGTCTCTTTGTTTCTTAGCATCTGCTAATAGCATCTCATCTAGAAGGTGGAGCCTTTGATTGCTTAGTCCCATTCATTTATACTGGATTTTAACTGGCTTGGTTTTGTGTTAGTCTTGTGTAGGTAACCACAGCTGCTATGACGTTCATGTATGCAGCAGCCATGTCATAACCAGAGGTCAGTATTTCCCCCTACTCCTCCCCATCCTACAACTCTTATCTTGTTCTTCCCATGCCATGATGTTCCCCGAGCCTCAGGGCAGGAGTGTAGTGGTTGATATATATGCCATCCATGACCAACCATTCCCAGTTGCTTGTTCTCAGCACTGTGAAGAGTAACATGTTTCTTGAATAACCACTACCTACAGCAATAAGAAGTTTCTCTGAACAAGATTAGAAGCTGTACAAACCTATGGATGTAAATATTTAGAAGGCAGTTTGACAAGATGATTATTTAGAAAAATAATATCAACTGATCCTCCCTGGGGCCTATAACTTCCCTGGCAGTGAGTTTTAATCATAAAACCATGTTACTTTATACTCCAATAATTTTTTTAGAAGTCCTTAAGGGTTAATTTTCATCAAACCTAGCTGCAGTTCATGTATTGATATCATCGGTAGCCTGTGCCTATTGTCTCCACCATGATTGGTTTGGCTAACAGTGTTTACAACCAGGACTTCTATGGGTTTGCTGATGGCCCCACAGCGACCAGCTCTGAGATGTCAGGCCAGGGTCTATTGAGAAGCAGAGACAGTTCCCTCCTGCTACCACATTTCCCAAGGCATAAACTTTCAGTGTCTCCTATGGTCAGCTTGGCTGTGTGGCTTCATCACGGTAACCATAGAGCTTCATAGACAGTTCAAAAAGCCAGAAGGTAACAAACACCATGGCAATGGTGCCTTCACCACACCTTCCCCTGCCTCACCCTTTCCACTCCCTATTAATACCTAGCTTTTCTACAGATGAAACTCTCGATGTCTCTGCCTCTATCTGTCTCTGTCTCTGGCTGTGTCTGCCTCTCTTCTTCTCTGTCTCTCTGTCTCTCTTTGTCTCACTTTGTCTTTCACACACACACACACACACACACTACCACCATCAATCAGTTCTTAAAGTATTAAAATCAAGACTTGTTTTTCCCCTTCATATTTCTACTTCATCAGGGAATCCTTACCTTTCCATGGGCTCTCTCTTCTCAGAGTGAAGGAATATTTGCTTCAAATATCATTTGAGTGCCTGCCATTTATGTTAGGAATACAGTTCGTAGCTATGAAATTAGTTTTCTTTTTATTCTACCCATCCCATTTTGAGAGATCTTGAAGCCAATTTAAAGCTTGAGGTCAAACTTTCTCCCTCCTCTCCCTCTCCATCTCCCTCTCCCTTTCCTTCTTCCTCCCTCATCCCCCTCTCTCTGTGTTAATGGCAGACTTACATTATATTACACATCTTCAAAGATGCTCAAAGGATTTCAGTTGTCACCTAGCACTAAGAGGTCCTGTTAGAAGCACTTAGCCAAGGATTGGGAAATCCTTACTTGTTACAGATGCAGGCACCTTTGCTTTTCCCTCTATGTCAGAATTGAGGAATCTCAATCCTCAATCTTTGTCTGGCAGGTATAAGCTACCCCATTCTATTCACTCCAAACTGCTGTTGCCTGTGATTTGTGCCAATTTGCGTTTTTGTCAGCATAGTGGTTGCTATTCAAGGACTAGGCTCCCATGTGGGATTCAAATTCAAAAACTGGGGATTCCTACAGGTGTGGTTAACTAAGGGGTTCTTCATAATCCTAAAATTAATATACATTTTAACTTCAATTAACTTGTTAATTGAATATACAAACATTTTCAAAATAAAGCACATTGCCTTAGTTAGGGTTTTAGTGCTGTGGACAGACACCATGACCATGGCAATTCTTATAAGGACAACATTTAATTGGGGCTGACTTACAGGTTTAGAGGTTCAGGCCATTTATTATCAAGGCCATTTATTAACGTGGCAGCACCCAAGTAGGCATAAAAGAGCTGAGAGTTCTATATCTTCATCTGCAGGCTGCTAGCAGAATACTGACTTTCAGGTAGCTAGAATGAGAATCTTATAACCCACACCCACAGTGACACACCTACTCCAACAGGACCACACCTTCTAATAGTCCTATTTCCTGGGTCCAAACCTATACAAACCACCACACACATACAATATCAGGACAAGAGGTAATTAAGTTTAAAAGAAAAAAAATAACATGCTAAAGTTTCATTCTGTGTTCATTAATCATGTTATTATTATGTTGCTTAATATAGCTAAGATATTTCCCTGATTATGTAGAATTAGCTAACTTGTCTTATTCAAAGTAGGTTATGTACCAATATCAGATTTCCTTTTTTTTTTTTCTTCAAAATTTGAGGGCAAAATTCCTAAAGTCTTTTATCCAGGTTTTATTTCTCCTAACAACCATGTAATATTTTCATAAAAAAGTCAATTGTTCAGTGTTTCAGTTTCTAAGCACTTTGTCCCTATCTGATTTCAGCTGGAGAAAGCAGGAAACCACAGAGAAAAGTTATATAGATTTTGACCTTAGGACGATGAGGCATTGTTTCCCCTCTCATGGAAAATGTTTTTCCTTTGAGACCACTTGCTCCCACTCATCTGGTATTTGCTGTGCATGTGTGCATATTGGCACCCTTGTCAATCAGAGCTCACCTGAGGCTACAGGTGTTCCCTGCTGCCTATAATTACAAAAGGTTTGGTTTACCAAGTTGTGTAACGAAACACATGCTCCAAGTCTTTCACAATGTAATGCAACTACACACAGTTTTCACAAAGCCACATAGAAATGGCTTTATTTTATTTTTTTAAACAAAGGCATGATGTAATAAAATAAAAATAATAAAAATAAAACAAACAGCATGTCATAATGAAAGTTTCTTGATATTCTCACATGTAGAAAGATATTTTCCAGGAATCACGATTCATTTATCTCATTCTTTGAATCTACTTGAAGTGTTTAATCATGAATTCATTGATGTAATCTGGAAATTAATTAGATGTGTATAAAAGTTAATTGACAAAAAATACATCAAGATTTTTCCATGTCAGTATATCATTAAGAATTGGTAAATGTTCATATGAGCAATGAAATATTGTTTGACACTTATAAAAAACAAGTGTATCTTTCAGGAAAGAATAATGCATGAAGGATTTTGTTGTGATTACACGTGCCATGAAGTAAAGTATAAAAGTCTTAAAGCAAGAAATTGCTGTTACCTTCATTACTTCTAAACAGTACACTAAGTGGTACTCTTACCTTATAATTTGATGTTTTGACTCATTGATGGTTTTCTTGCATATGACAAGAATAATGATGACACAAGGACATGAGTGATTGTGTAGTGCACATAAAATACCCTGTATCATCAGTCTCCTTACTTTTACTGAAAATAATGATCTCAGAAGTGTTGGAAATGAAGGGACAGCACATACTCTACATGACTAATCCTCACAGTGGCAGGTGGCTCACAGAGTATGCACTCTACATTGGACTGCTCTGATTCTTTGAAATGTTTGTTCTAAGCCCCTATCTTTTCTATCTTATCAATGAGGGAATGGAGGTACACAGAAACCAGGGTCACAGTACTGGCTTGTGGCAAAGTTGGGATTCGAGTCCCAGCTCTGCTCTGTTGTGTCCCCTGTGTGCTGGTTGTGGGCCTTCCATGTGTGAGAAGCTGACACAAGAGTGAACACTCAGAAGGGACTCATCAAAGGACACCACAGTGGGGCATATCTGGTCACTTCTTCTTGTCCTCCTCCTCAGAGTTGTGGGTAGGCCCCAGCTCCTTATCTCCAATTCTTTAGTGGCACCATTATTGACTTCAAAAAGAGTGCTGGTCAGGATGCCAGTAATGTGTGACTGTAGACAGGCAGCAAGCCCTGAGGATCAGTATGGACTATTTTTTCCTTTTCAAATGTCCTTCTCTTCCTGAAGGGAACATCCTGGCTCTGCTCATATCTTGCCGAGTAATTATTCCTTTGAACGAGCCTCCACTAAACCCATTCTGCTTCTATCCCCTTAGCTATGTTCTATGTTCACATGTGTTTATGATACATGCCCTTCTCAGCACAAACATTCTGGAGCGGGGCAGCTGGTTTCCTTGAGCCTGTTAAATTTGCATTATTACCAAGACTCTTGTTCCTCATTGCCCTGTATTAATCAGTACATTGCCCTGTCTTTAGGGCCCCTCCCACACTCACCCCTCAGAATGTCAGAGGATCCAAAGCTGCACATATATCACACAGGTACCATGAGATCTTGAAAATGTTCACATTGAATCTGGTTTAAAATTCTTACATTTCGCCACCTGCTGTCACCACTCACTGGAAATGTCTGGGAACTCATTACTTGCAGGGAAGTTGCACTTAGTAAACAACATCTATCAAGGCTGTATCATTCAGTAGCAGGGAAGAGTCAGTCCACAGCTGACTGCATTAGTCACCAGGCCACACTTACACTGTATTCTAGAATCACAGTCAGCACAACTATACGTTTTGGACACTATTCTGGAGGAGATATAAACAAGCCTTCACCTATCTCAGATGGGCAACCCATGCCACACCCAAATAAGGGCACTACTAAATGTAGCTTGGTGAACCAATGTTATTGGAATTAGTTACAGGAATATGAGGGATGAGTTACTAATCGTAGCAGAAATATCACAATAAGAACTTGGAGGATGAAAATTGTATACCTGGAGTTTACTGCACAAGTTTTAGGAATCTCAGTGGGTTGGAGAATCTCTTTTCCTTACAGCTTGGTTTATCTGAGCCTCCCTTGGGCAGCTTTTCTGAGAGTCAGCAGTCCTTATACTTCAGGCGGTCTACTGAATCTGGTATATTTTAGGGACTTCCTGATACTTTTGAGTTGCAGCCTTCCCCTCCCCCCCACCGGCCAAAAGAACTTAATGAGCCTCTTTACAGAATGGAAATTTTCACTGTGTCTTCAGTGGCAGTTTCAATATGGAATGGTTATCTCAGAGAAAGTTTTTTTTTTTTTTTTTAATAACAGTGTCCCAGACTAACCTAAAATTGACTGGATTAATTCAAACCAAGGCCATACAAAGACACTGCCAAAGATTCTATTCCAAGAAGAGCACAAATCCTGCTATGGCTTTTCAGTGTTGACAAATGGTAGCTTTTCAACATGATGAGATCATAATGCTCCCCTCAGATACTAAGGATACCTTGGCAAAAACTACCAGTGCGTTATTTTATGTATCCTCTCTGAAAAATGGAGTGTCACTCTTTGGAAACGTCAACTTGCTAGTATAAAGGCTATTACTCCTTGCAAGTCTTAAATCCAGAGCTGAGAAGTACATTTAATTGGCATCCAAACAAACACATCAAGTTTCCTTATGTTAAAAGTGGCTAATAATGCCTTTAATTCTTATTGTCAAAGTAGGTCTGCTGTGCAACAGAGTGATTTCACATAAGAGGCAGGACAGTGACCCCAGAAGTGTTTAGTAGGTTTAATGCCTGTTCTTGAAAATGTGACTCTTATGTAAGGGCAGTGGTTTTTTATGTGACTTATGAACACAATTTCTTTGCCTGACTTTCAGAGCTAAACAGTCTTTTCTCTTCTCAATATTCTTCAGCTTCTCAATCTCTCTGTTTAGTCTGCAATAATCTTAGTCACCCTGATTTTTATCTACTCTCACCTGGGAGCTCCAGGACCACAGAGAATCCCTATGCCACGATCGTCTCAGTCATAGCCTATTGAGGCTATTGAGCAGCCTACCTGGGACTACCAAGTCCTCATCCATCTTAGCAGACTATGTTGGAGGGCATGTAGTGACTGCTGGGAATGCAACTAGTATATTTCATATGCATACTGATAAAAGTTTTAGGTGTTTGACTTTCAAACTCTTTTCAGGAATGAATTATTTATAAAATCTGGGTCTTCCTATTAAAAAAAAATTAAAATACAACTTCCACACAATTGAGTGAATATGCCTTGTTTAACAGACTAAGAAAAAAATCTATTAAGCAGGATTCTGTATATGGATTTACCTAATTAATAACCAACTCTAAAAATGTCTTAGTATTTTCTGTGACAATTAAAGGTGATATAAGGAACAGGAGTTGGTCATTCCCTAATATTTTCTTGATTGTCCTATGGAATCTCATGTGAGGTGGCCCTAACCGTGTAAAATCTTCTACACTAGTCCAGGTAATCTATAGTGAAGTATGTTCAGCTTCAGAGTAGCGTGTGTCTTCTATACTCCACAGACCTCTTCAGATATTTCTCTTAAATAACAGTCTGTCACACAATAGAAAGGTACTCTTATTTGAGAGGAATTTCAATCTCATTAAAAAAAAGCCCTTCCTAAAATCTTGTGGTCTGAGTTTTTGGCTGTGGCACACGCTGGTCTTAAATGTGGCTCAGTTTTATTATATGTAAAGAACAATCTTCCAAAGAAAATAATAAATATATTTCTAATTTTGTACTTGTAGAATCATACCACTGGAAAAATTACACAAAACCCAGGGACAGGTATCCAAAACTAGCTGCAAGTTCAGAACAGTGGGGGTGGCAGTTGGCTTAAAGGTTTGTCTGCAGAATCTGAACTTCCGTTAAATTTATTCCTTCTAAATTTTGCTAGAGACATCCCTGTTTTTGCCAACTTTTCTCTTGGAGAGATTCATTTAAATTTTTCTTTGTTCAGGGTTGTTTTTGTAGGCCTGCTCTAGAGAATCTGAAGTAATTGATACAGAAAAAAGTACTTTTTATTCATTTACCTATATATTTATCTAATTACAGATTTGTCTTAGTCTTATGAAGCTGTGTATTTCCTTGAAAATGTAAAGAAAATTGTAATCTACCATTCCAGGATTTGACACACACACACACACACACACACACACACACACACACACACACACAGAGAGAGAGAGAGAGAGAGAGAGAGAGAGAGAGACAGACAGACAGACAGACAGACAGACAGACAGACAGAGACAGAAGCAGACAGAGAGAAGAGAGAGAGGCAGAGAGAGGAAGAGAGAGAGGGAAGAGAGAGATGTGGGCTAGTTTAAGGATGTTGCTGGCTTCTATGTCTTCATGGAGAGCAGAGTACACAAACGAACTGGTAAATCCATACCTTTGGGGTCGATAAGCTTTACTGTCATTCTTATGTATGCTGATATATTCTGTGTTTCTTAGCTCAAAATTTATTCTTTTCTCTTTGTACCTTGATAGCTATACTCTACAGAATTTTCCTTCTCTGGCCGGGAACTGGAGGGAGAGCTGGAAGGGAAGCTGGAGGAAGTGTGGGAGTGGGAGGGGGAGCTGGAGGGGTAGCTGGAGGGGGAGTTGGAGAGAGAGTAGG
>NW_022196894.1:55770769-55788532 GCF_008632895.1 Mastomys coucha | reverse complement strand
GGGGAACTGGAGGGAGAGCTGGAAGGGGAGTGGGAAGGGAAGCTGGAGGGAGAAGTTAGAGGGGAGGGAGTCTGGAGGAACTGGATGGGAAGTTAGAGAGGAGACTTGGAGGGGTAGAGCTGGAAGGGGGAACTGGAGAAAGAGCTAGAAGAGGGAGCTGGAAGGCTGTTTAAGGTATAGCACAGAAGGATTTTTTGTTCTGCTTCTGGTGTAGTGAGTATTTTCCTTCCATGGTGTAGCTGACTGTGTTTCAGAGGAGCAATGACTTTTATTCTCAAGGAATTTTATGTCTTCTACTAGAATAGCTGTACCCTTCTGGTACCGGAGCAAACATCTTCAGACAGTACTATATCATCTTCAACAAATCCCACTGCAGACCTGTTGTGGGTGTCTTTCCCTGGATTATTGTTGTGTTGTTTAGATCTTGTCTCTAAGAAGTAGAACTTGCTGTCTGTTCCTCCCACATTCCTTAAAGTCCATTTTTTAGCCACTAATCAGCTTTTATTCATTAATTCATTGCATTAAGTTTTCTCTACTCAAGTTTCTGGTGCAGTTTCCATCTTCTGACTAACTCTGACATTTAGCTTCAATTTCAATAACATTTCCATTTTAAAATAACATCATTTAGGCAATTAGTATTTAAAAATCTTTCTCTTTTAAAAATTAGTGTTGGCAATAGTGTTTGACAGACATTGATATCTAATCTGACTCCACATCAGGGTATCTGGAGGCAGTGCTTTGAAGTTAAGCATGGTCAGAGGTAGCTCATGCCATTTCTCCTGGTCATATCCAATGGCTGAAGCTCAAAATTTTTGCCTTTTCTCTAAACACATATATTTTTCTGTTTATCTATTAACTGATCTTTGCTAAGTTGATTACTATTATCTAAGGCTTTGGCAATGACGGCCAAGGACAGTAAGAGTAAGGAGTGTTAGACAAAGAAAAGACTGAACTTGTTAATTGATTCACATCTTGCTGAACGAGTTTTTCTACCCTTTAAATTTCCCTCTTCAGAGCTTCTGAATATGTGTAAGAGACAAATATGCAAGGCTGTTCTCTATGAAGGGGAGAGTTTAAAGCTTTCATAGCCATAATTGATGGGGCAAGGAAGAATTAGTTGGAAGCTGAGTTCCATCAACTGAATGCTTCTATTGGAAAATGCTACAGGTCAGCTCCATTCATGCTCAACTTTGAGGGAATTCTTACGAGTACTTTAAGAGAGGAACTGAAAACTAGCAATGTCTGCCACAAACTACCATCACATGTAAACATGTGAACAATGACAGTAACTCACCACCTAGGGACTCATTCTTTAAAGTGCTATAGTTGGTAAGAAGTTGAGCTAGCTCTCCCATCAGCTGCAGGAAGTGAGGATGTGAAAGGCAAGGAGGCATCTTTTTTGAACCTATGTCACTGCTTGGCACTGAGGGGTGAGGTATCTCTCCTGATCTCACTCCCTGGGTCTTATTTCTTAAATCTATAAAAATAAGAAAGTTGAAGAAAGTTGGTCCTTATAACTATAGCATTTCAATAAGTCTAATTTGGAATTCCACTTCTATGTTATTTATGAGAATAACCTGGTAATTATTGTGATAATCCATATTTTACGGGACTTATTTATTCCTCAAACATTTAGTGAGCAATTATCATGTTGTTTTTCCAACTACAGGGATCTAGAGATGAAATGGCTAAATTGAACTGGGTCTATGGCATTAACAAACTTATAGGGCCCAGCACTAAACTTCAAGACACTCATCAAATTAAATGTGTATAGTGAGACTCCTAATTAACTAAAAAGAAGTTTCTTTGTTTGCTGCTGAGATATGATAGGGTTGGCTACAATGGAATACCTTCAAAATGATCTGAGGAGAGTCTGTATAGGATGATAGGTTGAAAAAGTTGCTAGAAAGGCTGCTGTTAATAGTTGAACAGAGGGAAATATAAGTTTGTGTCTTTATCTGGAAGCAATTTACCAGAAAAAAATAATCTACTCTTCCAGTTCACAAAGGAAAGAAATAGGTCAAAATATACAATTGGACAATATGTCTAAGGATACAATTCTAGCACGTATGATAGAGAGTTGTTTGCATCAATCATTCCATTTAATATGTAATTAACTCTGATGAGGAGAAGGAAATGTTTCTCCTCATTTGAATATTTGGAGTTGGGAGTTGAAGCAGGTGATATTTTCTCAGGGAAGCCATGGGGAAATGCTTGGGTTTGTTGATAGTCAGGATGTGCTCTTATATTTTTGGTTGTGAGCCTAGCCTTTAGTGGCTGAGCCATCTCTCCAGCCCCAGGATGTGCTCTTATTCCAAGGGGAGCATCAAGATGTGCAGAAGATGGATTGATGGCATTATTTGCTTCAGGCCATATCTGTTTCAATTATCCTAGTAGTAGTGCTGGTAATCAGCATTTACAAAGCATTACCTGGGAAAGGAGACTCATCTACTTCACAGCTATCTTGGATCATATAAGAAGAGCCTCCAGAGAAGCCTTGAAAGTGCTTTTTTATTTTATGGTATTTGACACAAGAGTGAGGAGTAAGGCACATATACAAGCATTAAACCAAATAAGTAATGGTTCAGACAGATCAGAGAACCAAATTTCCAACATGAAATAAAGTTGTTTCTACTTCTGCACGAAGAACAACTCTCCTTAGTGACCTGAGCATGATCCTTCTTCTTCCTCTACTTCTGTGAACTCATTATAGATTATCTAGCTGTGTATATCAAAGGATTTTATGTGTGTTATGCAAAGAATTTACATGCTGCACAGCTGCTGCATACAAGCAAACAGAATTGACCCCATCTCTCTTTCCAATTTACTAATTTAACAGGTGCTTATTCATTGCCTAGTATTACTAGTAAATGGGTTATACTTTGAATATGATGACAGATGAATAGGACACTCAAAGAGACAAAAGATATGCAACAAACAGATAATTGAGATAATATTGATTAAAGACACAAATGAGATGCTGAGATAGAGGAGTAATAGACAAGTAGAACTATCAGGAAATGACACTTGAGGTGAGGCATTGTGTTAGTTAAACCACCAGGGATGAGATAGAGGTAAGCACATGAACACTGGGTGCAAGACAGGGCCAGAAAGAGGTACAGACACATACAAAACCCCAAACAATAACAACAACAAGAACAATCCTTCTTTCAAAATAGTAAAATCCTTGGGGCTGAATCAGGCCAGTGTTCCGGGAGCATTCATCATGAACACAGGAAGAGTGGCAGAAATGGTTGAGAGTGTTGCTTCATAGGGTTGTCACATTGCTGATGAATCCCTGTAGGATTTCCTGTATGTTTTATTTGAATGTAAAGAAAGACCTTTTTTAAAAAAAAAAAAACTGAGTGTTTGTTTTTATATTTTAAAATATTTATTTCCTTGTGAGTTATAAGTTGAAAAGACACCAGAAAAGGGGGATGAACTGCCCTAGAGGTGTTGGTCATTTAGATCAGAGATGATATTGGTGACATGGGAGAGAAGACGTTGAAATGAAAAGACATGGATATTCATTCCTTAGGCAAAAGACTATCTTATAGTTCTTGCCCATATATATGAAGAAAGAAAAACAATCTCATTCACAGCATCCTCAAAAATCTAAATGAACATGGCTTTACAATGAAAACTGTGAGATGCCAATCAAATAAACTGAAGCAAGCTAGAGTATGGAAAGACATGTAATGTTCATGGATTGTCAGAAGTAACGCTTTGAAAATGGCAATGTATTCCCCATCAATATTACAGAAATCAAAAAAGTGATATTGTGCCTGGCAGTTGTGGCTCACACCTTTAATCCCAGCACTTGGGAGGCAGAGGCAGGTGGATTTCTGAGTTCGAGGTCAGCCTGGTTTACAGAGTGAGTTCCAGGACAGCCAAAGCTATACAGAGAAACCCTGTTTCAAATAAACAAAACAAAACAAAACAAAACAACAAAAAGTGATATTGTGTGTAATATGAAAGCACCAAAGACCCTGCATTGCAAGCATCCTGAGCAAAGGAGTGATACTACAGATGTCACGATGTCTGATCTAGGTGATGCTACAGACTCATTTTCATAGAAACTGGTTCAGAAATGAGCACTAGTAAACACAATAGAAGACACAGCAATGAGCTGCGTCAAAACATACATTGGAAGAAAAAAAAAAAGAAAAAAGAAAAGGAAAAAAAGTCTGTTCAGCAGATGCTACTGGCCAAAATGGATATCCACAGGCAAAAGAATGAAACCAGTTCTTCTCTTCTTATCCTGTACAAAAACAGCCAATTCTAATTGAGTCCAAAGGTCTCAACTTAAGATTCGAAACTGAGAAATTGAAGAAAACATAGGGAAAACACTTCAGGCTATAAGCATGAGGATAGTTCAGGAACTAGTTCCAAGAACTTAAAATGGGATTGCATGGAATTTCAAAGCTTCGGCATGGTCAAGGAAAGAACACAATGAAGAGACAGTCTATGGAATAGTAGAAAATCTCGCCAGCTGCACATCTGGTAGAGGATTAATATCCAGAGTAGAAAAAGTAATAAATAAATAAATAAATAAATAAAAGCTCTCTAAACACAAAAAATTCCAGTCAATAATTGAGCAATTGAAATGTACAGACACATGTACAGAAGATTGGTACAGACGAAGCACAGATGACCAAGAGCTATATGGAGGTTCTTCAAGAATTAATATGTCTTCCATATGGGACAGCTATGGCACTCCTGGCAATATGCCCTCTTCCCCAAATTAATAATACTCTATAGAGACACCTGCTGTTTAATGTTTATTGTGAGACTATCCACAATAGTCATTATGGAATCCACCAAGGTGTCAATCACTAGATGACTAGGTAATGAAAATAAAGTATATATACTATATTATACTATATGTGTCCTATGTGTGTACTTGTTCATGTGTGCACATTTGTATGGAGCATATCAGGCATCTTTCTTCATCACTTCCATCTCATTTATTACAATTAATTTTGTTATTATTATTACATGTGTACAATGTGTACGTGTGGATATGCCAATGCAAAAGCATATACATGTATCAATTTGTGGATCTTTCTGTCTTCATATGAACTCAGGTGGTTGAGCTCATATACAAGCCATCTTTCTGATCCAACCATTATTTCTTTGTTTCCTTTCTTTTTTCTTCCAGTAAGCTGAGCATGCTTGCACTGACTGGCCAGTGAATCTCAGAACACTCTTGTCTCTATCTTTCCAGAACTGTGTTTACAACTGTGTACTACAACACGTAGTTTTTAACATGGCTGCTGGGTATTGAGAGCAAGCAGTTTACTGAGTGAGGAACCTATCCATCCCCTATAATATAGTTTTACTTGGATCTATAGAAGATGGTGTCACTTGCAGAAAATGGGGGAAGTGGAGATTACTAATATCAAGTAAAATAACCTACACTCAGAAAGACATATAAATGTTTTATTTCATGTATGATACCTATATTATATATATGTATGCACACACTTTCTCTCTCTCTCTCTCTCTCTGTGTGTGTGTATGGTGTGTGTGTATGTGTGTGTGTGTGTGTGTGTGTGTGTGAGAGAGAGAGAGAGAGAGAGAGAGAGAGAGAGAGAGAGAAGGAGGGAGGAACTATGTATTTGGGAAGAAGAAAAGGAGGAAAAGGTGGCAGGAAAGAGTAATGGGGATTTAATATGGTCAAATTGAGTGGTAGACAAGCAAAATTATGCTTATAAAAATCCAGCATTTTGTACAGTCAATACAAACTAACAAAGTTAAAAAACTATATTATACATCTAAAAAGAGACACAAAAATTATATAAGCCCACAACTGTTGTATGTCAAACAATAATAAAAATAACATAAATCATGTGGTCTATCCTTTTCATTTAAAGATAAAACTGGAAACAACATAGCCTAGCTACTGTGATAACCATCTCCATCAGCATCAGCTTTCGGTGCTTTCCCCTGACAGAACATGGTAAAATAGAAGAAGAAAATCTTGGGATATTTGTTAAATTTTATTAGCCAAGCTTGAAATTCTAAAATTAAACATGGTTGTAAAACCAGGTAAAGATCTAATGAGATCTGTTTGTCCTGGACACTTTTTTTTTCATTGCTAATGGGTGGAAATAGAAAATGAGTTAGTAATTTTGGAGGCGACACCAAATGCAAAAGTATTTGGGTGGTTTGCAGCAACATGGTGTGATATCATCTTAATTTCTGGAGTTTTGAGAAGAGAGCACTTAGTGGGCAGAGAAGCATATCTTTTGCCTTTTTTTGGAGCATAGTAGGGGAGAGTAGGCAAAGAGAAGCTGAGGTAGTTAGAAAAGACTGCTTCCTCTCTGGGGACTCCATTAGTCTTTGGCTTCTCCCTCCTGATAAGTAAAGCTAGACAGGAATAATTGGCTATTAGTTAATTATAGAAGCATATTAGGTAGGGGTGGTGGGCAGAAAGAGTGCAACGGAGTTGTAGAGGCAAGGCTAGTATTTTTCTTGACACAACTAATTTAAAGGCTGTGGTTTATAGCTTGTCCTCGTTCTCCAAATAGACTCATTTACCTCACTGACTGGAAACCTTGGCTTAAACGTTCATAGCCACACATCTTTATAATTATTCTTTCTAATTAATTCTGCCTTCTCCTTGCCAATACAATACAGCTTTTCCTAGATTTTGATTCAAATAAGCCAATCTCTTCCTTTAACTCATTGTGTGAATGTACTCTGCATGTCACAAGTTCCTTTTATCATTAAAACATTAAGCTGGGAGAGCCAACAGGATGCCACCACAGTGAAAAGAAAACAGCAGACAAGTGAAATTTCTACTCTGAATTACCTGTAATTCTATAATGTCACTGTGATTCTATTGTCACTAGATACTATGTTTTCATTAACCATCCAGTTTACGTGTTCAGGAATTGTAGATCCACACTTAGCTGCTTTATATCCAACTTGGAGAAAAATAATGTAAATATCTTGACATGATCATGGAGGAGAATGGATATTAAAGTTGAAAAACTCAAATTCCTAGGTACTTTGCCTCTGAAGTTTTCTCACTTTCCTCTTATCATTCTTGTTTTGGATTAAAAATATAAGTATTGTGTTTTTACAATGTATGCTCGTTACAGGAAAATACAAAAAAATTCTACGCCATTACTACCTTCCAGTGAGCTTTTATACATCAGTCTCCATGGGTCATGACAGTGCATTGGGTTTTGGTGACATCTTTTTGCCTGCGTCAGTTAGATGCGGTGACGAAGCACATTCACATGTCTAGACTCTCTTGGTTTTACTGTTTCAGTGTATGTGTTGATGAAGCAAGTAGCGAAATTTACTTTTGTTAACATTTTGTTATTAAATACTTTAAGGGTGTGATTGTTCTTTGTGCTTTAGGGGTACACTAAAATATGGTAAAAGAAATTGTATGATAGCCAGGTACTCCTTAAAGTGTTTTAGCATTAATAAGAAAACAAAACAATTTCGCACAAATTATAGCAGTTAATTTTCTGCCACACATGTAGCTGGAAACTTTTCTTCTCTCATTGCATGGACTGTCTTTCATTTTGATTTCTTACAGTGCTTTCTTAGTTTTTAGATTTCATGTTAACTCCTGTTAATTTTTACTATTAAATCCTTTTCAGAAAGTATTTACCTATATTTGTATCTTGAAACATCTTCCTCATATTTTTCTACAGCAGTTTCAAAGCTTTACATCCTACATTTAGGTCTTGGGTACATTTTTAATAGAGAGATGGTTATGGAAAGTGAATATGGTCTGGGTATAGGATACTTCTGTAAGAATACCACAGTGAAACATTATTTTATCCAATGGTCATATACTAAGGTTTAAGAAACTAAAATATAAAAAAGAAAATAAAGCCATTAAAATGGTAAGTGAAGAATATTTATATGTTGAATCCACATGATAAATTAATAATCATGTGAAAATATTCTCTTAAAACTGTTGGGTCAGATTCTTAGGTGAAAGCAAAGAGGAATTCACAGTAGATTGATCCAGATTGATTAAGGAGATTAATCAACGTACTATTTCATATTCCTTTGATTTTCTAGGAATTTCAATTTATCTTGATTATATCAAAAGCATAGAAAGTTTAGTTGATCTATTTTTCTCTTTTTACTTTTCTTAACAAAAATTTATTGGAGAATTTTATACAGTATATGTTGATCATATTTATCCCTTTCAGATCTACCCTACTTCTACTTCCTAGCCATCTAATTTTGTGTCCCTATTTTTTCAATCAATGAAGTCTAACTTGTGTCATATACTCTTGCATGTTTAGCCATCCACTGAATGGGGTTGACCTACCAGGAGCCACACTTTTAATAAAAATGAATTCTCCCCTTGCTGGCAGCAATTAAGTGCCAACAGTCCATTCATTTTTTTCTTTTTATTGAAAATGGATTTTTATATACTATATTTTGATTGTTTTCTCCCCCCCAATTCATTCCAGATCCTTCCCATATCCTCGCTCACTGAAATCATACTTCTTTTTTGTTGCCTGTCATTTGAAAACAAATAGGCATCTTAAAAACAATAAACACCCACCTCCCTTTTTAAATGAAAATAGGGAGAGTGACAGTCATACAAAATTTCAGCTCTTTGGTTGAACAATTTCCACTGGCTTACTATGTAATCCTAAATAATGACTTCCACCATGAGGATCACTTTCAATCCACTTTATAAAACTACAAGTGAAAGTGACAGTAATGGGGTTAAATAAAGAATATTTTTAGAAGCACATTTGAAATCCCAGAAGTTGTGATTAACAGGTAGTCCAAAGAAATTCATCAGAGCTCATCCAAATATCCATTTAGTTTTCATTTATGTGCTATTTCCTCTTGTAAACAGATATCATGTATAAATTACCAGAATATATTGCTAGTTTTAGTTCTTGGAGATTTTGTTAAGAAAATATTTGCACATAAAATGAAAGACCCTGTTATTTAGAAATTAGCTCACATCTTTTATTCTGTCTCAAAGGCAGAATAAAACCTTTATTGTGTTTCCTTAAGTTTTCCTATGTCCTGTAGGTTTTGGACCTGATAAGTATTTCATGTATCCTGTGTTGGTGTTTCTGTTTTGGTTAAAGAGACTATGCTTAGGAGTCTATCACAGTGCATGTTAAATCAGACATGGAACTGATTTAGTTCCATAGTACATGGGGTAGAAGTAAAAGTGTTTCCACCAAAGGCTTCACTAACGATGTTCCATTCAATTAAATACCTATTTTGTCTTCAGGACTTGAGGTTTAGATTCCAAGTCAAAGTTAAGTTTTCCTTTATTCTTTGGTTATACTCACACATGTACCCTACCACTGAGGCTATGTGTCCTCATCATGCTGACTCTCCCCTAAAGACACAACACTTTGCAGCCCTCCTTCTGAGAATGGTATTGCATTCACTGGTTGCGTTTGGAAGAATTTTGATGACTTGGGGGCAGCCTTTTTTTTGTTGGTTACTACAGAAGGGATTTGAGTTTTAGGTTTTATTTTCATACCAGGGTTGGGTTGCTGAGCCGGAAATCAAATTAAAACTGGCCCGTCTCTGTGGTTTCATGTGCTTTCCTTCCCGCCATGGGACAAGCTGGCACAAAAGTCTTGTTTTGAAACCCTGAAATCCAAGCCTTAGAAAACCAGTGCCAATAGTGAGTTGAAAGTGCTTGCTTTGAATTTCCATAGGATTGTGAGCACCCAATAAGCAAGGTTGAGTTAGAGTTTGTCTCAGGCACCAGTGGCATCCTCGCGCAGGTTAGAGGGACATAGACATTGTGCCATACACTCTTAAAGTTCATCTAGCACAGCTTCTTCTTGTACCATGTTTATAAGAGAAGTACACTTGTAAAGAAAGCATGCATGGCTCTGTGTTGAAGAAGGAAGAGTGGGAATTTGTGTTGCCGAATTTGTTCAGTGTGGACATTAAGAGAAGAATGAAGATTTTTGGATGGATTTTCTTTGTATTATGAATAGAACTCTCATAATTAGATCTGTAAAAGTCAAAGATTTTGATTACCTTTAAATATCTTTATCTTTAAATCTTAAATTAAAATTTACCTTTAAATCTTAAAGAAAGGATAGATTGCATTACAGAAGACATGCTGTTGTCTGTTGTGGGTGAAATTGACATCAGTTTGGACTTAACCTTGTTCTAAGCTGCACAATATCCAAGTTTTATATGTAGAAGGTTTTAAATATTCATTAGTTTTTCTTTAATATTAGATTTTGAATGGGAAATAGCTGCAATTCCTGTTGATGTGACAGGAGATTCAATTATCTCTCTTTATTAGTTTTCATCTAATATTAAATTATATAATTATAAATATTTTCAACTTCAGGCAGTATGGTATGTTAATAAATATAGAATACTGAGCATTTCATGTGCACTCTACTGGCAGCCCAGTGGACTAGTTATGCAGAAATGAAGAAAGGGACACAATGACTTGCAGACTTCAGTTTTGTCACATCTGGCTCCATTTTTTTTCCTTAGAAGCATTCTACATTTAAAAACATTTAAATGGTGTCATAAATTGTGAAAAGCAAAGTCAAGAAGCAAAATGCAGGGAATGCTAATGTATCTGTGGTGTAGAAATGGCAATTGTCTATATTCCCCAAAATGCCTTGGTCAAGATCAACTGGAAGACTAAACAAGGAAGCAGTTAATGTACCTTAAAGATGACTTTCCCAATAAATCACCTCTGGCTGCATCAGTCTGGTCCAGTTCTGATGTGGTAGCAGGCTGATTTTGGTGTGGATCAGCAGGGTCTTGTATAGACTTAATTAGTCTCTGCAGAAGCACAGATGTTACAACTTACAAGTATGATAAAGGCCCATTTCGTTTTCTTTAAAGAATAAAACTCTCAATTTACTCATTATATAATAAAGCCAAGTAAAAGCTTTTCACAAAAGGTGGTCTGGTATGAAATGTGTGGAGTCTATTGCCCTTCAGCCCATAAACCATTTGTTGTTATCTCTTATGACATATAGAAGAAAGACAGGCCAAAAGGGACAAGTATAGAAGTGTAAGAGTTGGATGAATGATATCTAACATGATTTAACAACGGCCAACACCAGCAAAGTCTCTCAAATTAGGAGGGATGAAGGAAACATACCACAGCATCCCAGGTCTGACAAGTAGGCTGTTTGTAATCACACATCTGAACCTAATTCCATTAAATCCCCCTGATTATTCAAGTCTGACTCTGTACTTTCTAATTCTACCTCCTGCAAAACAGAAAGCTGTTCACTCCAGGCTGGCTGTTTGGTTAGTAGGTTTTGGAATAAAAGAGCTTAACCAAGAATTGGAGAATGTTATTGTTTTATTTGGGAAAAAGTTAAAGACATCACTTTAAGAATGATTAAAATATGCTTTTAATCAATGCGTTATAAAAACTACAATGTTTAAAAGTGGAATGAAGGGAGAAAGTTTCTGTTTTCTTAGGCTTCAGTGTAAGCTTACTCTCCACATCAGTCCTCAGAGAGGAAGTGGGAAAGGAGTGGAAGTCACATTAATCAGGCCTGAGCGAGAGGCCCTGGCTAGGCCCAACTTAAATTTTGTGCTTCATAGATAATATTGTGGCCAAACTAGGTACTTTTAGGTGAGTTTGGACTTTAGTGAATTTCAGAATCAAAGGATTTCTGAGAAGTACTAATAACTGAAAATAAAACCATGTTATTAATCTGAATGAACTAAAACCAAAGAATCCTAATTTCCAAGAACAAACAAAATAAAACAAAACAAAACCCAACAACCCTTCAAGAGTAAAATGGCTCTTCAGCCCTAATTCCAGAAATGTATTTGCTTTGATTCTCACTTGCAGAAGGATGTGTGTGTGTGTGTATGTGTGTGTGTGTGTGTGTGTATTCAAATATAAAAAAATATCTTGAGGGGATAATTCTGTTTTGCTTTTCAGTTAATAAGAATGCTATCACAGAGTTTCCCACTTTAGACCTGAATCCTTCTGACTTTAGTAGAGTTCACAGACATCTGTGACTCAGTGACACATTGAGTCAAAATATAAGAACCTAGGCCTTCTGGATATGCTCTCAAAGGACTGATGGAATAGAATTGACAAGTGTAATCATTCAGGTTTTGCATTCCATCTCTTCAGCAATATATTTTCCTTGAAGACATGTGAGAAATACACGAAATCACCTATTGACTAATTTCTGCCATCATGTCTTTAGAGTTGAAGACTGAAAACATGACTATGTGGGAAAAAATGGCTTGATTACTCAAGAGTTTTATTTGAAAGGCAGATGATTTCAGTGGCCCTGCTCCTGAGTGGCTTTATCTCCAGGCTTCATTACACCTCACTATGTTTTAGGCATTGTTTAGAAAACAATGAGAATGGATTCAAGAGTATCTCCCCCAACACCAATTTGCAACATATAGCCAAAGATAGCCATGAATAGACACCACCACCACCACCATCACCACCACCACCACCAACAAACCATAAAAGTATTTAAAACATCATGAGGGAGTTTGGTTGTTTGCAAGCTTAATGCATGATTCCCAAGCATGAAGGCTGCAGGTGACAGCCTCATGTTGCAATGACAAAAGGTTGGACATACTTGGAAAGTTAGTCCTTGTTCAAACTTAGTACATTTTCAAGATGTTTCCATTGTAGTTAATTCAAATTCTTCTTAAAAACAAATAAACAAAACCCTCAAAAATCATCCTGGAGCCATCCATTGAACTGAGTATGAAGGAGTTAGAGAAAAGACCTATGGAGCTGAGGGGTTTGCAGCTCCTTAGGACAAACAACAATATGAACTAACTATTACCCTCAGAGCTCCCAGGGTCTCAACCACCAACCAAAGACTGCACATGGAGGGGTCTGATTGTTCTGGCAGCATGTGTATAGTAGAGGATTGCAAATTCAATCATCAATAGGAGGAGAGGACCTTGGCCCTGTGAAGGTTCTGTGCCCCAGTGTAGGGGAATACCAGGGCCAGTAAGTGGGAGAGGGTGGGGTGGCAGGCATGGGGAGGGGGGAGGCAACAGGGGTTTGTTTTTGTTGTTTTTGTTTGTTTCTTTGTTTTTCGGAGGGGAAACTGGGAAAGGAGAAATTTACATGTAAATAAAGAAAATGTCCAATAAAAAAAAAGAGTCACGTGTTGTTCTTTCACAGGATCAGGTTTGGTTCCTAGCATCTTCATCAGAAGGCTCCCAACAACTATAATTCTAGTTCTAGGCCATCTCTAGTCTTGTGGGTACCGACAGTTGTATGAGCATGCATGCATGCAGGAATATGTACTTAAAATAAATCTAAAATAATTTTAAAAAGTCATCTCAAGTTTCATCTTAAAGCCATGGGGTTTGTATATTCATTTGTTGTTGTTGTTGTTAGCAGGTCTTTCTTTGGAAAATTATTCATATTTAACTCTGACCTGAGTACTTTGGAGGTAAATTTTAGGAGCTTCCAATCCCTTCCTATGCAAAAAGAAGGCCAAACTTTTTAGAACAATAAGTTTTAATTATACACCAAATACAATCAGAATTATATGGCAGAATATGGTGCCCACTGTAGTCATGAGTTTCACACGCCTATGGCTTTGGGACATAGTTTTTTTTTTTTTCTATGTATTTTATAACATCTTATTCCTTTTAACAGAATCCTGAAAACTTCTTTTGGTGCCTCATTTCTTCCCTCACTAAATCTGGAAAGTGGTGAGGGAAGGCCCCAGAAGTAGACAGGAACTGTGGGTATTTGGTATCCTTTATTTTAAGTTACTTTAGATTTTTCTCTAATAGTTTTGCTTAGGCAAAAAGAGACCATCTCCTGCTGTGGGACAGATACACAGGCAAGATTTTCCAAGATAGATGTTGCTGGTGAGTGTGATTTAAAATAAACCTCTCAACAGCTGCCAGGGAATGCAGTTTTGGGAACAGGTTTATCCATTCACATCTTGCTTTTCCTATTTGAATCGTTTTCCTCTAGAGTGTGAAAGCAATTGGCAAATATAATTAATGGAATGAAATAATGATCAATAGTATTGGTCCTCTTGAAATAAATTTGTGTTTCTCAAATGTTGCAAGTAAATGATTGAAAGTTCCTCAAAGGTAAAGTGATACCACAGTTTTAAGCCATTGTCTCATGAGGACAGATGTGGCTTTTTAAAACAGTCACCAGTTTGCAGGATAATGAGCAAGCTCTGCTTGAATATTGCTAATAGTCAATGGGTGGAACCTTGAAGAAGTCAAGTTACATTACTGGCTAATATCAAATGTATCCTAGGATAACATAAAGGATAAAGAAACCTCATGACCTTCTCCTGGCATGTACAGTGTTTGATATCTGTTACTGTGAGTTAAAAACTCCAGAGAGACAGAACTGGTTATTGGCTCCTGTGGTGAGAGAAGCTGAGGAGCCTTATTCAACATAAAGACTTGAAAAGACAGTGGTATAGTTGGAAGGCCTGAGAGCCGGAGGTCCAGCACTGCAGATTTTAGTCGACAGCAGCAGAGGATTGAGATCTTGGTTCATATAATTAAAAGGAAAGTCAGTGAATCCCCCCCCCCCTTATCCACCTTTGTGTTCTGTTCACGTTGTGTGGTGTCCCTGAGTGGGGACTATCTGATTAGTCAACCTATGGATTTGGATGCTTATCTCTTCCAGAAATTCTCTCAAAGACATACTCTGAAGTAACATTTAATCAGATATCAGCATTCAGGATTCATTTACAATGCTGTATAAGATAATATGCCACACTACCTAAATGTCATTAAGAATATTATTCCTGGCCTGGAGAGATGGCCCAGAGGTTAAGAGCACTTGCTGCTCTTCCAGAGGTCCTGAGTTCAATTCCCAGCAACCACGTGGTGGCTTATAACTATCTATAATGAGCACTGGTGTCCTCTTCTGACCTGGAGGCATACATGCAGGCAAAAATGCTGTATCACATTAAAAAACACATATTATCCCCAACAAATGATAAAGTGTCAACAAAATAAAAAACAGAATCAAGATTTCAGGGCTTTCTAGTGCAATTAAATTACTCCGCATTTTCTTGATGACATTACTAAGGCCGTATGACCCACTTATGTGACAAAAATGTTGCTATGTACAGCCTATGGGCATATACTTGCAGATTCTCCTCTTTGGGCCTTAGATTTATGAGACTCAGCACCTACATGTAATCACTTGGAAGTATGCTCTTCCCTGCTAGAGCTCTCATAGCTGGCTTTCCTATAGACAGCCCCATATGGAAGTGACCATAGTCTTCCTCTGTGCTTCCAGCAGGTTTTCTATCACATGGAGCTCTCAGTATTCCTGAATAAAAGACTATCCTTTGCAGCTGGACAGCTGTCCTGGCCATCACTTGCTGAATCAGTGTATAACTCTTGCTGTGAGTTCCCAGAGGAAGAATGATGTAGCGATTTTTTTTTTATTATTATTAGAAAAGTTGGGGGAAACCCACTCGAAAGGTTTCCAGTGCTGAAAAGTAGAGAGAGCTTTCTCTGTGTAGACCTTATTAAGCCAGGCTTCTACACAGGACTAGGTTTCCAGTCACTTGGCTAGAATGTGCTCACGCTAATCAAATGAAAATCTCATGTACTCGAGGAGATGCCTTTCATGTGCTGGTCCATGGTCGTAGGTGTTAGAAGTGTTGTCCTGGGCATTTGGAAGTGGTGAACGGCACTGGCAGGCAAGAGCAGTTAACAGGCTCCACCTTGCAGTGTTAAAGTTACAGTTCTAGTTTAGGCTTTCTGCATTAGGACCCTTAGCCCTATACATTTTATTGCTCTTCTCTAGGCCTAGATGTTAGGATTTCTCAACACTTCTGGCCAGTTTGACAGTTCTTGGTAAGCTCTGAGACCCTTGTTCCTAATGACTTGACAGCTCTTTGGAAATCTTTTGGCAGCCAGGGCTTGCAGATGGTCTTCTTAGATCCTTAAAAAAAAAAAAAAAAAAAAAAAAAAAAAAAAAAAAAATAGAAAAAAAATTAATGTCTTCCTTCTTGGCTTTTGCCCTGTCACTGGCTCTCCACTTCTGCCACATTCTTCTTCCTGCTCTTGCTTCTCTACAGCTGTTCAGCTCTTGCTTCTCTACAGCTGTTCAGCTCTGCTGCATCCGCCGTCAAGCAGTGACCTGCCTTGAGTAACCTGGTGGCTCTACAGTTCCTGCTGTTGGGGTCCCATGGCTCTAACCTTCTAACCCACCACCACCCTTCTGTTCTTGCTGAGTCTTCTTTCTCTGTATTCCTCTAGCTTAAGCCTCACTACTGAAGGACATCATGAAAAGGCCACTAAGGACAATTTTCCCTCACTGGGACTAATGCCACAATACTATAAAAAGTAAAAGAGGAAAATTATATCCCAGCAAATTTATAAACTAAGTCTGATCAGCCAGCTTATACAGCTTGAGAAGGGGTCATTGGACTAATTGTGGCTACTTGTTTTATGTGGATTATAACCTCTAGCACCCGTTACAGCCATGAAGGCTTTGCTTAGGCCAACTACAACTTTACCTGTTTGGCACAGTGTGGTGGTTTGAATATGTTTGGCCCAGCGAGTGGCACTATTAGGAAGTGTGGCCTTGCTGGAGGAAGTGTGTCACTTTAGGAGTGGGCTTTGAGACCCGGAAGCCAGTCTTCTCCTGTTTGTTTGCCTGAAGAACAAGATGTAAAACTCTCAGCTCCTCCAACACCATGCCTGCTGGGATGTTGGCATGCTTTCCACCATGATAACAATGGACTGAACCTCAGAACCTGTATGCCAGCCCCAGTTAAATGCTGTCTCTTATAAGAGTTGCCTTGGTCATGGTGTTTCTTCCCAGCACCAAAACCCTAACTAAGATACACAACCACAGCACTCTCTTTCCTAGGCCATCAGGGCAGTGTTCCTCCTTTCGATAAGGTGAGAGCTATTGCAGAGTGATGTAGAGCAAAGCTTCTTACACTGTGGGTTGCAGCAATATGGGGTCAGATAACTGAGTATGGAGGTCATAATTTTTTTTAAGACAGTACATGCCTTCTGGATGTGCAGGACCACACATTGATTTAATGTAATGAATTCAAAGCGTTTCACACAGCATAGCTTCACTGCAGCCTTGGTTCTGAACATACGACATGTGACAATTTGCACTATGCCTGCCTTCACACTGTGCAAAGTCAATGAACACTGCCTGAAACACTTCAGCTCGGATTCAAGACTACTGCATGCTGTGAATGGTAGTGTTTTTAGATTATTTCCAAGTATTCTGCTTTTAAAGCATAATTGTCTAGTTATTGAAAAATGAAGGCTTTTCATGTTTTTCTGCCATTATTCCTGAGCACATAAATGGCAAATTAATGTATCTTTGAACAAGCCAATATATTGCATATGCATGCAAATTTACTTTCATCTTAAGCAAGGGCAAGATTTTATATATAGCATATATATATGCATATATATATAATTGCTTTAAGATAATTTTCTCTATATATGCTTTACTGTCAGTAAAGATAGATTCTGGTTTGTATACATATCTTATACACCTATGTACCTGGGATTACATGAAATTTCTTGGATGGAAAAAGATCACAATAGAAAAGCTTAAAGAGGCCCCGATCTAATGTTCATTGCAGCTTGTGAAGTGGAAAGTCTGGTGTAGACTGTAGTTAAACAGCCCTGGCTGGGGCTGTTCTTCTGGGAGCTTCAGCAGTCAGATGGGATCAACGTGATTATGTGATCAGTGCACAGTTATCCAAGTGTCTGTAGGATGTTCACGAATGGCTTGCACAGGCATTAAGATACCTGGGCAACTGACACTGTTGTTTT
>NW_022196894.1:55767987-55770759 GCF_008632895.1 Mastomys coucha | reverse complement strand
TTTTTTGCTTAAGGTAACTATGGCAACAAGGGAGTATTCAATGGCCACTAATTAGAGTAAAGCTGCTCTATCTTCCTAGGTCTTTTATTTATAGAAGAATGAGCAACAAATGGAGTTCTAATAACATGAACTTAAATGTCTTATCATTAAGAGTAATGGTAATTTTAAACGGACTTTAAAGTGCTTGGCACCTGCCCAATGCCAGTGGAAGAGGTAGGTCCACTTCTCTGTCTTACTGAGACTTTGGTTAACTGTACTTTCCTTTGCCTTAACTCCTGCCCTCTGCCGGGCTACCATGTTATACTCCGCCCTGGAACGCTCTTTCTTTCCCTCCGTTCCACTCTCTAAAACCTCTGGTGTTCTTCTTTTCTGGACTCCTCCTAGGTGAAGCTTCAGTGTCTTCCCATGATCATGCATCTTCACGGGAACCTTTATTCCGGTTAGCTTGCTTTTGTCCTCTGAGAAGATGCGGGGGTCCATCTGTGGGTACTGCTAACTTGATACATTAGCTCAATCCTTACATTTTTTTTTTTGTTACCTCACTGATTGTGGAACTTATCACTGGAAATTAATACCACATACATCTCCAAGAATTATTTCAAGGGTTCAAATAAAGCATGTGAGTATCAAGGGGTTCCACGGCAAAACTTTAAAAGGATGTATTTCTTTTACATCATTTTTAGAGATGATTTTTTATACACTACAAGAAGTAATGCTGAGGACTTGTTTACCCCATCAAGTGTTACAGGACGCCCTCTAGGGCTTCTCTGGCTACACATTCACTCTGACAACCACAAAGTAGGCTGCTGATACGCTTGGTCAACTGTGCTCTAAACCAAGTTGGGTATTAACTCTCCCATCTTGTCAGGCTTAAGGGTCCTTGAGACTTACTTCTTTTGCATGGGCACGCCCTTGCTTCAGATATTTCTTAGTTTCCCATCTCTTAAGACAAAGATTTTTACCTTGGGTGAGAAACTCTTGCCTCAGAACAGGAGCGAAAGTGACATGCCCATTTCCTGACTCAGCGACAATGATTCATGTGCAAATTGAGAACATTGCTACAGGGATGATTTATTAACCAGTCAAAATATTATTGGAAAGTTTAAGTAAAAGGTAAAAGTCTTTTTTTGTTCGTATTTGCTTTCAACTTGAAAAGTACTGCTTTGTGTTGTCTTTAGTTTTATCTACCTGCTTACAAGGCCAACTGCCTGTGAGAGTTGTGGTCAGTACTGGTGCCTCACACCCAGCCCTCAGATTTTCTCTGTTGTATTGCTTATCCTTGATCTTCAATTCTAAAGAGTTGTTTTTTCTCTTTGAACCATTTTCCACACTGTGGGTCTCGTAGTGCTTAGGATCCATCAAACTTGAGCCTTTGTGCAAGCTAGGTAAGAACTCTATGAACAGAGCCACAACTCTAGCCCTAAAGCTTGTCAAGCATCCACAATGCAAGCTTAACGGAATGATTCCTCACTTCTTTGTGTTAGACCACTCCAATACTTCTCTAGAGTTTGCTTAATAAACTTCTACTTAAGCTGCATGTGTTGCTTCAAAAAATGTGTGTTTGTGTGTGTGTGTGTGTGTGTGTGTGTGTGTATGTGTGTTCATGCATGCCACGGTGTACATGAGGAGGTTAGAGGGAACTTTCATGAGTTGGTTCTCTTTTTCCACTAAGGGAATCATTTCTCATAGTCAGACTTGGTCCTATCCATTAAGCAGTCTCTTGTGGATGAACTCTTTGAGGAATATGAGAGTATATGGAGGGATTAAAGGAAAGAGAGAAATGTAATTATATTCTAATCTCAAAAATTATTTTAAAAAAGAGTGGAGGAGAAACCTTCCTTTGGTAACAAATGCATCCAGGAGAAGTGTCGGCATGACGGCCTTTGTGCTGCTCACAGCGAGTGCTGCACTGTCCCAGTTTCTTTTCACTTATTATTTAGAGACAAGGTCTCATCAACTAGCTCATGCTAGACTTGAGCTCATTATGCAGCCCTAGGAGACTCTAAGCCTTTTGATTGTTTTGTCTCAGAGTAGGTGGGCTTACATTTGTGCACCACTGAGCCTGATTTATGTGGTGCTAGTACCACACCTAAGGTCTCCTGTATTTTCGGCAGCACTCTGGAGACTGAGCCTCATTTAGAACCCTGAAGCATCATTTTCTTTTCTTTCTTTTTTTTTTTTTTAATTTTTATTGTAGTATGATGAGAAAAGTTACATGACTTCAATTTATCTAAATTTGTTAACATTTAAAAACATGTTTTAAGTAAATAGAATTAAATCAAATTCTTGTTTTCCTTTTGTACCCCAACTTCTCCCAGAGACCCTCTTCAATACCTACAATATCTTTTTTGCCATATTCTTTAAAATTTATAAAACATTATAACAATAAAAAATGAGTATTATAGAAGTTGTTTGATAAAAAACAACAGTCAATTTAACAGTCTTATGTAGATGCTTGTCTACGGCAATATGAAAATACAAATTTTTTCTCAATATAAATTTTAAATAACTCCAAACGTATCAACTGTATATTTCAAAATAATACATCACTACTAGTATTTTCTTAAATGAACATAAATATATAAAGTCTTTTTGTTTGTTTTGTATTTAGTAGAGCTTAAAGTCTTGGCTCTTACTGTGGTAACTTGATACAAATGTCAAGCAAAGCATTCAGTCTCACTCTTTGTTGTTCTCCTACAAGTCCCCTCCCAATTTAATTGTCTACATTTCTTTTGGGTATATAAATACTTTTGAAATATATAAGCTGTTCTG
>NW_022196894.1:55765911-55766781 GCF_008632895.1 Mastomys coucha | reverse complement strand
TTCTCCTGTATTTCTTTGAGGGTGCTATTTATGTCTTTCTTAAAGTCCTGTATCATCACCATGAGAAAGTGAGTTTATATCTGAATCTTGCTTTTCTGGTGTGATGGTATGTCCAGGACTTGCTATGATGGTGGGAGTATTGGGTTCTGATGATGCCAAGTGACCTTGGTTTGTTTTGCTTATATTCTTACATTTTCCTCCCACCATCTGGTTATCTCTAGTGCTACCTGCCCTTGCTAAATCTGGCTGGAGCTTGTCCTTCCTGTGATCCTGGTTGTGTCAGAACTCCTCAGAGTCAAGCTGTTTCTGTGATCCTGTGATTCTGGGATCCTGTGACCCTGGGCTTGTTAGAGCACCTGGAAGTAGAGCTTTCTCTGGGTGTTTTGGGACTGGCTGCAGAGCTTGTACCCAAGGTCTGCTCAGGGCATTGGCTGGCCCAGACAGCCTGAAGCATCATTTTCATACTTTTACTTTCTTTTGGTCATCTCCCTGTATAGAGTGAAGACTGAATGACAACTTCAGACCTTTGTAGATTTTGCATTAAAATAGTTCTCAGCTCACATCTTTTCTCTATCTGATGAGCTTCAGGAATTCTTAAAGCTGTCCTAAGGAGTGTCTGTGGCCAAAATTCTCAAGTAAATAAAGATAAAAATTAATTTCTGGTAAAATGATACAAGAGATTAAGGATTTGATTCCCTAGAAGATTAGACTATGCAATTGCTTACAGATTTAAAGGTTCTAGATTGCTGTCCACCCAGATATTCATGAAGAATGAATGTCAGTCACTGACAGTGTTTTTAAGAAAATCTCAGAAACTGTATATTCAGAAAAAGACAATTAAATGACAAGGTTTTTTTTTTTTTTTTTTTT
>NW_022196894.1:55756719-55765901 GCF_008632895.1 Mastomys coucha | reverse complement strand
TTGTTAACTTACTAGCATATTAGTTCTTTCTAAGTAGTTGACTAGAAATTTGTTCATATGCAAAATACAAAATAGTTACTAATGCATGCTGATTGTGTGATAGACACACTCATGATTTCCATCACTATTTGTGACTACAGACACCATTTCTCTAAAGATCAGTCTGTTCATTATCCCAGAGCCCAACACACCTTAACTCAATAATCTAATCCAATCCTAGATAACTTGTTGCTTTAGACTAATAACATGTTTACTCCTTTCCTCTGTCCCTCATCTGATTTTTCCTTAGACTAATAACATGTTTACTTCTTTCCTCTGTCCCTCATCTGATTTTCCTGTGTGCATTGGCTCACCATTCTATTTGTATCTCTCAAGCAATGCACCATGGAATAACTTTGTCTTCATATTCTTGTTCCCCATGCCCCAAATTTAGTCATTCAATTCTGTCACATAATTTTATTTCTGAAATATCTTTCATTTGTACCTTCTTTTGTCAATGTTCATAGTTATAGCTTTCATTTAGGCCCTCAATTAATAGCTGGTAGTAATGTTACACACGATCTAAAATCTCACTGTAAAATCTAATCCACTCATGGCAATGACACACAAAATAATGCCATTTCTACATTTAAAATGTGTTCTACACTACTAAAGAGTGACTTCCAAAGTATTTAGGTATAGGACCATTTAATTCATGGTTTTAATGTAAGAAGTGGCCACATTTCCTAATCGTTTTTATCTAAATCTTATATTTATTGAGATTTATTTATTTTTATTTTATTCATTTGGGTAGTTTGCCTGAATATATGTTTGTAAACCATGTGCATGCAGTACTTGCAGAGTCCAGGAGAGGGTGTCTGATGCCTTGGGACTAGAGTTATAGATGGTTATGAGCTTTCATGTGGGTGCTAGGAATCAAACCTAGGTCCCCTGGAAGAGCAACCACAGCTCTTAATGGCTGAGCCATTTCTCTAGCCCTTAAACCTTTTATTTCATACTCATTCTAAAAGACAAACTTCATACTTATTCTGTGGTTTGTTTTCTTTCCCTTTATTTTCTTAAAAATGTATTTTCACATCATTTCTCCTTTTCCTTCCCTCCAACCCCTCCCATGACCACACAGTCCCCACTCCCTTAAAAGCCCATGGTCTATTTCCCTTTGTTATTGTTATATATTATATATAAGTGAATATACATGTGCATACAGCATACTCAGTGTATTTAGTGTCACTTATATGCACACTGAACAGGGACCATTATAGAAAGCCACAATTGGTCAAAAAGATTTGTCTAATGTTGGGGCACTGTGAGATTTCTGTGTTAGATATTAGCACGTGTGGTGGCTATTTGTGATTAGCCATTGTTGGGTGCCTGCCAAGTCCTGTGTGGTCATGGAAGGGATGATGAAACATGGTTCCCACCCCTAGAACAAAGCCAGCAGGGCATGGGCCTCCATGAGTGTTGATGGTTGCTGGGTATAGGCTTGTTTGTATGAATGTAATATATATACATGTTCCTCCTTTGGAAAATACTTTCCCTGCCAAGATTATTGGGGAATGTCCACTCTGCCAAGGTTAATGACTCCATGATAATCAGAGTCAACACAAGTCCAGGAGGCAAGGGTATGTCCAATGTCTGCAAAATGGTAGCAACCTGTGACCTTCAGGACACACCTTAAGGCTGTGGGAAGGAACTCTGAAAACATAAGTTCAAAAATGAATAGACAGAATTTCTCAACTATGCAAAATTTTCACATCATTTCTTCTTTTTCTTCCCTCTAACCCCTCCCATGACCACACAGTCCCCACACCCTTTCAAATCCATGGCCTATTTTTCTTTATTATTGTTATATATTATATATAAATGAATATACATGTACATACAGCATACTCAGTCTACTTATATGCACACTGAACAGGGATGTAATGTGAATTATATGACGGGGCTTCACAGACCTAAAAGAACAAAGCCAGCTAGTCATAAAGATATTAAGGAAGGAGACAGAGAGAATTGGGGAGTGGTAATTAAGGGCAAGATCCCTCCCAGCTAAGTTTATTGTTTGTGCTTACAAAGGCGAGCATATTCCTGATTTCAAGATCATATTGGGGCAGAGTTAGTTTTGGCCTAAGCCCAGGTGTGGGAATTGTAATTTCAGGACACGACCCCACCCACCAAAACTTATTATCTGTGCTTACAAAGGCAGGCAGATCTCTGAATTCATTTCCAACATAAAAAAAAAAAAATGTGCTTGCAGTCTTTTTCTAAGACTCATGGGGCTGGGGTCTTGTAATGCCGATTTGTTGAATAATCAAAAGGGAACCTGAAGTAAATGACTGAATTGGTATGTAAATAAAGACTGACCTAGATCTTTGAAAGCTGAGCTGTCTGAAAGCTGTCTGGAGATCTACAGAGAAAATTATCTCAAGCAGAACACAGGGGCGTCAGCTTGTACCGCACACAGTTGTTTTTATTTCCACTGCTGTCAAATAGAGCTTCACTCAGGAACCCCTCTCCAAGCTGTCTTGGCAGGTGCCTAGCCCCAGCAGAAATCTACAACACGACTTCTGCACCTGAGGCACAAGTATAATTGTGGAATTGTAAGAGCAAGAGGACCAGAACATCTGTTGTGGGATTGTGCCTTTTATAGAGAACAGGAAACCTCACCTATGACGTGGCAACAATATGGCTGTCTAAACAAGATGCAAAGAAGAATGATATCAGAACATGCTGGATTAGTCCAGGTTCTCTAAATGAATAGGATTTGTAGAACACACACACACACACACACACACACACACACACACACACACACACACACATTTTATTTGACTGACTTACAGGATGTAGTTCAGCAGTCCAATACTGGCTTTCTCACAGTTGAAGGACTGAGACTTCAGGGGTGGTTCAGTTCTTGAAGGCGGATATTCAGCTGGTTCTGGAGTCCTAGAGGATTTTTGGAGAGCTGAGAATCTTTGTTGGGAGTTCAGGGGAAGTTAGTTCCAGTGTAGGTGAAAGAATGTCTCAGCAGGAGAATAGATGAGCTAGCCAGTGAGAGTGGGGGCAAGCAGCAAAGAGCAAGTTTCCTTCCATGCTCTTTCATTTGGGCAGCCACTAGCAGGTGTAGCTCACATTTAAAGCCAAGTCTTCCTATCTCAAATAATCCAATTAAGGAAATCCCTCACAGGCATGCCCAGCAGCTTGAGTTTTATTTGATTCCAGTGGTAGATAAATAAGAATCAAGAAACAACTTTCACATTACTACCAAATCCCATGGAGCCCCAACTCTAGACAAAGAACTACAGGCAACCAAGGAATGCTGAGAATGGAAGAAATCTTCCCCAGGAGTGACACTATCTCTCCTTGACATTGGTTACACAACAATAGTCAAGTAGGTTTGTTTGTTTGTTTTACTTAAAATGTTTTCATACAATATATTTTAATTGTAGTCTTTCTCTTTCCCCAATTCTTCCTCTCTAGAACCTTCTCACCTTCTTGCCTACCCAACTTTATGGTCCTCATCCTTCTCTCTAAAAGGAAATTACAAAAATCAAAAATCAAAACTGCTATGCTCATCTCTATTTTCTCTGTCACACTTATTTCTCCTCATGATTTTAAGGCTTAATTATTTATCTATATTTTGCTGTATATTTTATTCTTGTATTTATCTATTTAATCACCCACTTATATTATGTACCATGCATTTACTCATCTACATAGTTGTTCCATCTCTATAATGTGGTCAATGTGGACTAATAAATTATAACATAGTAAAGAATAATACAGAGCTCTTATCTTCATGGATTTTTTTTAAAACTACATTCTAGTATGAAATAAATAAAAACCAGATAAATGTAGCAATAATATGCTTTCACATCATGAAAATTTTCTTGAATAACAACAACAACAACAACAAAACAGTTTGTAAGATTAGAAGTTGTCAGAGTCAAAAAGTTCCAAAGTGCAATGGCTACTGTAACAAAATAACATAGACACTAATTTATACAGAAAAAAAAGGTTACTTCTTATAGTACTAAAAGCTGAGATGTCTAAGCTCAAGATGCAGGTAGGTTTCAGCCTCTGGTGGGGGCTGCTCTTTGTTTTCCAGGTAATACCACATTAATGAGTGCTCTGAGAAGAGAGAGTCCTAATGGAAGGTGGGCTAGCTAGTTTAACATTAGGTAAAGCCTCCTTTATAAGAGTCTTCATCTCACTCACAAAGGAAGTACATCAGGTGTTAGATCAATTCCTTTAATATGCCACCTCTTCATCCTTTCTTACTGGCAACTAAATGCTGGAGAGGACACAACGAGTCCATTACTGGGAGACCTGAATTAACTGTAGTAGCCATGGTGGCATGTTTTAAATGGACTTGATATAGGTTATGTAAGAAACGGGAGGCAAGAATAAAATGAGAATATCAATATCAATGAGAGCTGACACCATGTTCTGGGATGAAGTAGATTAAAAAGACATAAGTTAAAGAGAGGATACATTATTTATTTACAAATTAATCTGTCATTTGGGAGAAACATGGTGGAACAGAGCTTATTGAGGGACCCTTGGGGTAGGACAACTATGAAAGGCCATGGTTTGCAATCATTTCTAGCTATACCACTGTGCATCCTTGAACCTTAATTTTTTTAACTGACACAAAATAATAGCACATATTTATGGAATATAATACGATGATTTGGTATGTGTATACAATGTGTAGCAATCTATATCTTGGGACATGCATATTTCTTTATAGTATCTGTAAATCCTTCTGCTAAGGTTTTTAGAGTATGCATATTGAAGCGTTTTCTTCTTAATATTACTGTGTAAGAGACCACTACCAGTTCTTCCTCTTACCTAACCTATTATTTTCCGGTTTCCTTCTATCTTCCATTTCTACTCCCCATCATCATTCTGAGTCCCTGATTCCACTCTTCCATTCTGTGAAGTAAACTTTTAAAACTTCCACATATGATCGGAACATATGGTATTTGCTTTTCTCTGCCTGGCTTATTTCACTTAGCACAATGTTGAGTCTTAAAACTTTAAGACTTAAAATTAAATGTTTATTACCCAAAGACACTCTGAGTAATAGTCCCCAATTCACGGCACACATTACCAAGCTTTTCAGAAGTTTTCAACTTAAAACATGATCTTCAACATGGGTCACAGTGATGATCTAATTGCAGGGGTGAGGGTGGGGGAAGCAAGTTATTAAAAAAAACAAGCAAACAAACAAAAAAACAAGCAACAACAAACCCAAAAGAACAAAAGCAAATAGCAAAAAGCCCCCTAAACTCAGCAAAGAAATAATTAATAAAAGAGAAATCTTGAAGTAAAATTTCATTTGTACTCTATCTCTTCACATGGCATTTACATTATCTTTTTAACAGGGAGCACATTGTCACACAGCACTTGTCTACTTCTGTTGTGTCTGTATGACAGGCCTAGAAACCTGATCACAGACCTGAGGCATACGCTTCAAAAGGAGTCAGTCTCCTGAGGTAGTCAATCGCTGACATCTCCTAGCTCAGATGTGTTCCAGATTGGTCTCTGCTAAAGTCTGTGGAGCGATCTTCATGCTTTCTCTAATCAGGCATAAAGGTACCCTAAGAAATATTTCGTTATTAGCTAAAACTGAGATTTAACATTGTTTCCTGGCCTCCACAGTTGTTTCAATGATTCTATTTGATTTCCTAGTTGTAGTTAGCTTGGAATTTTAACAAAGAAGCTGTCTTATAGGACAGGGTGTCTCCAAAGTTAGAGATAGCAGTTAGGCACTAATTATCAGAGCAGTCCCATACAAGGCAGAATTGCTTTACTAACTAGAGAGAAGTTGTAGGGCTTCTGTCACTACTTATCTATGTTATAGCCAAGGATATTCTCAAGGACCTCTAGCTGCTTGCCTCAGACAGACCCTGAGAATTTATCTTGGGGCTGCCAAGATAGCCCAGTGGGAAGGACACCACTGCTCCTCTGCCTTGCACCTGACTGTTTGATCTTACTGACTTTGATGTGACCACTACCTGCCTATGTGACTTCTATTATTTGCTGTTTCTGTATACTATATAAGCTTGATTTTACTTTGTACAAATTTCACTCAGATTCTGCACTCCTTTGTGCTGTTTCTATTTGTCATTTCTTCACCAATGCCTTGTCTACCTGACTAGGACCCTGTTTCCCCACAGGTTGAGTGAGGCCCAGATTGGTCAGCCCATGGCAGCACATGAATGGATCATTTATTATCCAGAAGGAAGGGAGCAGCCCATGGTCATAGAAACAGGAAGCACTGGAAGGCCTGGACCCAATTCTGCTTTGTTTACACCCAGAGATAGACAAAACCTTCCCAAGCTCACTTCCATTAACTGTGAAGTAGGATAATTTTGTAGACCCTGCCTATCTCATAAAGTTTTTGTGTCCTTTTGCCAAATAACTTTATAAACAGAAGGGTTTTTGTCCTGCCCCCTCCATAAACCATGAAACTTTATAGCTGACAAGGCAATCCCCTTGATTACAAATTTCTCTTTTAGCAGGCTATTACAAAGATCTCAAAGATCATCTATGTACGTTGAGAGTGCTCCTGTAGCAGGACAGGCAATTATCATGCCCAAGCAGTTCTAAATTGAGGCCTAAGTGAGACACAAGGCAAGTTCAAGGAAGTACTATTAATGTCGTTATGCATTGTAGTGATTGGTGTACTCAATTTATTTCCCAAAGAGATGATAAATTCCTGAATGTTAGAAACCATGTCTTGTATAATATTCTCATATTCCCTCTATTGGCAGTAGTTATGAGCTCAGTAAAGATTAGTTATATGAATCAGTGCAAGTAGGGAGGTAGGCTGTGGAGCTGTATCACTGCATATATAAACACTCCATAAATCTTCCAGTCCATGTATACAGTCCTCTTGCTTCTCCGTGTTTCTGCTTTTGGAATGTCCATGTTATGAAACTAGATTAGTTTTCTTGGGCCATGTTCCTTATTCCCTGGTGTCGTGCTTACCCTCCCATAAATATTTCCAAAGACATTCCAGAAAGATATGCACACCTCAATTTTCCTAAGAAAAGTATACTTGCTATAAATGTTTTGGCAACGTTAGTTCCATTTCTTGAAGTCTATGGAAGACATGGTATAACGATATAGCTCCTTTTATTCCTTGATCTTAGGCATGCTGCAATGGCTTCTGCTAGGTATTAGAGTAAAGGCAGAGAGTAAAATTGCTCAGAGCACTAGAAAGCTCATCACAGATGTGTACTCCCAGGTTATTTCCTGACCTCATTCTGAGAGTGGTTAAGCTGTGACAAGGTTGTTACAGATACAGGAAACAGCTGCAGACGAACAACACACTGTCCGGAAATCTGCCTCTTGTTGTCTTAAGCCAAACTTGTTATCTCTTCTCAATGTAAGCTTTTTGATCAATGCCATTGTCAAGTACGTTCCAAACACACTCTGTTAATTTCAAAACATGACTAGACAAGAATATTGAACTTGCTCAGAACACCTGGCCCTGTTTCACATCTCGATATAAAATATAAATAGGACTATTTGACCATAACCTAATCTAGTTTTCATCCCTTTAAGTGTGTGAGGCCCAGTAGACAAAACATCAAATAAGCTTATGTAGCTAGACTTTTCCAGTTCCTGTGCGTTTTGTTTTGGGGTTGTGTTTATTTGTACATGAGAGACATTATGACATATCAGATCAAATTCGTATCTCAGAAGTTAAGAGGTCAGGAGTCGGCTACTAGCTACTATGTTGCTCAGTAATCAACTCATGTGTTGGACAAACAATTTCACCCTTTAATATTCGTACCAGTTAGTGAAGATAGTTGAATGGAATTTTAGATAGTTTTCCAGCTATCACATTCTTTAGTGCTAATCACTTTCAACACAAAATAACACAATGCAAACTTAACTTTAGTAAGTTCAGGGTGGGCTGAGAAGTACTGAATGCCAGAAGCACATTACTTGATTCCTTACATAAAGAGAAAAAACATTTTTTTTTCCACGAATTAAAACAAAGTTCCATGCTAGAAATTACAAGGGAAAGAACAATTCCCTTTAGGTATTGGGTGAGAACTCTCTATTATCACAGACTTAGATACAAATGTTCAAAGCTAAAACTAAAAGGACACAGGGTGTCAGTGTTTATAAGGCTGGTTAATGGATGTTATGGTACCCAGACTAATTTTTATTTATCATTTTTTGTTTTTTATTTATTTATCAAAAATTATTTCTATATGTGTGTACATGCCTGCTCATCTGTGTGTCCACCCTTTGTGTGCTTGTCTCTGTAGAGGTCAGAAGAGGGCATAGGGGCAGTGGAAGTACAGTGATAACTAATACTAAGCATCCTGGTATGAGTGCTGGGAACTGAACCTGCGTCCTTTGCAGAAGCAGTATGTAATTCTCATTGCTGAGCCATTTCTCTAGTCTAGTATTTTAAAAACATAATAAAATATCCATTTTAACATGGCTATGATTCTGTAAATGAGAGTAGAAAAATTAAACCAACACCAGAATGACTAAGTCTAAGCAGAAAGAGTTAGAGCCTTGTTTTCCTGGTGGGAAATTTCTTTGGAGAAATCCTTAACCTGAGTCAAGGGGTCCAAACCCAGCATTCCTAGAATAGCTCCATGGAGATCCTGACCTATCTGTGTGACAAACTCCAAAGCAGAGGATGTGCAGAACTCTCAGTGTCAAACTGACAGGCCTAAGGAATTAAGAAGTAGGAAGTCTGGGTAAGGGAACAGGAGCAGAGCAAGGTTCATTCTGCACTTTGTCGTGTGAGGATACCCCCAAAGTTCTTGTATTCAAGGACAACGTAGAAGCAGGAGGTTTTGGGGCACATGATTATAGGATGGCACATATGGGGCTTGAAAATGTCAAGTTTGGATAAATCTCCTGGGTCTGAAACTGTGTAGTTAAGACTATAGCAGTCCTGTGAACAACTTGCCTCTGAGTCCTTAAGAGAGGCACACAGCAAGTGTCCTCTCACAGAGAAGGCCATACATCTCTCCGGAACTTCCCACTTCTCTCTGTTTCCTAAGTGGAAGGGATTCAGAAAAGGGCTAAGGGGCCAGGCAGTGGTGGTGCACACCTTTAATCCCATCACTTGGGAGGCAGAGGCAGGCAGATTTCTGAGTTTGAGGCCAACCTGGTCAACAGAGTGAGTTCCAGACAGCCAG
>NW_022196894.1:55745043-55756709 GCF_008632895.1 Mastomys coucha | reverse complement strand
AGTGGATGGCATTCTCCACGGCCTTCTCCATCCATACTCTTCAGGATGATGCTAATGGTCTAGGGAGAATTGGACAATATAGGATGTGGGGTTAAACTTCAGAGAAATGAATCAGCTTTATCTGTTTATGAATTTGACTCCTTAGTAGCTTAGTATAGCTTAAAACCCATGGGAAATGAGGACAGTTTCAGAAAGAGGTAGTGAGGAGAGAGCCCTGCTGGCAGAGGGAAAGGACTGTTAAAATTAAAAAACAGGGTTAAAGAGATGATTTGGTAGCTGGCAGGGCCTACAAGTCTTGCAGAGGATGCAGGTTCACTTCCCAGACCTCACACAATCAGGTGGCTTCCAGTGCCTGGAACTCTAGTTCCAGGGGATCTGACACTCTCTGGTTTTCTGAGGTGCCTGAATGAAAGTGGTACACATAAAACTCAAACATACGCACACACACACACTGCCATACACACATGCATATTCTCATTCAAATGGATAAAAACAAAGTAAATCTCTTCCATAGAATAAGAACAATTATATTTGTTTATTTTTGATGCAGAATTTGCTTGGTAGCTCAGGCTAGCCTCAAACTTGTGATCACCTTGTGTTGATCTTCTACACACTTAAGATTCTAGAGTTACGTCACCAGACCTAGTGTAAACAGTTCAAGACACTTCATTTTCCTTCCCCATTGAGCACTGTTAACAAATTGGCAGCCAAATAATAGAATTTTTTAATACCTTTATTCAAATTGTGATTTGAGTCTAAAATATGTGCCATAGGCCCATGCTTTTAAACACTTGCTCCCCAGTTTGTGGAACTATTTTGAAAACTAGGCCCTTCACATTGTAGGGCCTGACTAGCTAGTGTAGGTAACCATCGGTGAGCCTTTGAATGTCATTAGTCTGGCCCCCAGTCTGGTCTGTGCTTTCTGCTTTTTTGTTTTCTTCTTTCCTTCCTTTCTTTCTTTCCTTCCTCCTTCCCTTCTTTCTTTCTTTTTAAAGATCTATTTATTTTATGTATATGAGTACACTGTAGCTTCAGACACACCAGAAGAGGCAATGGGTTCCATAACAGATGGTTGTCAGCCACCACGTGGTTACTGGGAATTGAACACAGGACCTCTAGAAAAGCAGCCAGTGTTCTCAACCACTGAGCTCTCTCTCTAACCCCCTGTGCTCTGCTTTCTGTCTTCTAGATAGTAAATGCCCTCCGCCTTACACTCTCATTACCAAGCTTTCTCCACCAGAAAGACTGAAATCCTTCCGAAACTGAGAGCTAAAAGTAAACCTTATTTCTGTCAGATATGGTTAATTGTGCTAACACAATCCAGAATGTGGAATGATGCTGCTCCTTGCTACTATTGTGTAGATTTGTCACTCTGTCTGATGTTACTTCAAGAGTTTATTGAATGGGCTGGCGAGATGGCTCAGAGGGTAAGAGTACTGACAGCTCTTCCAAAGGTCCTGAATTCAAATCCCAGCAACCACATGATGGTTCACAACCACCCGTAATGAGATCTGACTCCCTCTTCTGGCAAGTCTGAAGACAGCTACAGTGTACTGTGTATAATAATAAACAAATCTTTAAAAAAAAGAGTTTATGGAAAATCATGAAATACTAGCTTCCGCAGAAAAGAAAGATGCTACTCCTACTGTCCCGAATTATTCACAGAAAATGTTTCTACTTGGTTTTTATGGAGAAGCAATTCTCCACGAACAGTTTCATATTATTGTATGATCCATTATATAAAATTGAATAACCAACATGCCCTGGAAGGTAGTTGTTCAAGTTCCCAGAGACTTATCTACCAGGAGCCCTTGCTTGCATTCCATTGATCAAAAAAATTTTTTTGTTGTTTACATTCACAGTGAAAGTTTCCCCTTTCCTTCTGCTCTGAAAAGGAGGGAAATGGGTATCTGCTGTCATACAGATGCTCGAGTAATGCCTTCAGTATTGTCTTGTGATGTGAATCCGGCTGAAAGCCAAGGTGAATAACTGGACCTCCTTTTGGTGACAGGTAACTGGCACTAAAATGCTGTACAACAATTCAGCTACAGATCATGTTTCTGGAGGTATGTGTGACATAGTCTGTAGACATATTTTATACATATGTGATATATAAGTATACTTATGGTCATATAAAACACTCTATGCTTAGTATGTACATATAAATTTCAATAGTCAAAATAGTATTTTGAGGGTTAGTAATTGTATCCTTCTGTTTAAATAAAATGACATACTAACCAAATACATAGTTTTAATCTGGTATAAAGCATTTTATATGTTATTCCTACAATGCTATTTTAGAGGCATTGGTATTTTAATTTATCTGCAAAATAAAATAACTCAATTTCATATTTCTTAGATAGTCTGAGCATATTTGAATCTTAATATTAGAAGCACACACTACAATGATCTATTAGTAAGACAGAACTATCTTAAATATCCAGAGAAACTTATGTATTTCACAGGTAAAGCCTAAGCTTGGTGCACGTTTTAATTTGAGAATCCTTATGTATCTGTAAGTGCAGGAAGAAAAACCACAGATCAGTAAAAATCTGCATATAAACAAGTATGCTTTGTAATCAAGTTGAAATTCATTTAATAACTTTTGAGGTCTCATTGGGAATAAGGCGTTGAGATACAAACAATTGTACATTCTCAACTTTGAAGGAAGGTACTGAAAACAATAGCATCCCAGGGAGACATCCTGAGTACAGGGGCAAAAGAGAGAAGGCTTAAAACCTGTTGGGGTTTGAGGAGAATACATAAATGCTTGGGAATTATTTCTCAACCTTGACTGACTGCACTGTAGGATCTTACAATGAACTTAAAATAAAGAAAAAAGAAAAAGAAAAAGAAAAAAGAAAAAAACAAAAGCCTACTCAAGCCCTTAAACAAGATGAAGAATTTTGAGAAGGTATCCATGTGGTTCCCTGCAGATTCTCATTGCATTCCAATTGAAACTCACTGTCAGGGTCCTGGAGAGTGAAATGGAACTTAAAGAGAAACAAACAAATTCCCCCATCTGTAAACTACCATGACTGACTCAGGTTAGTTAGGAGGTGGGCACATTCCTGAACAAAGGGCAGATGAATTGCATCTCCTAACATATAGTACTCTATTGTAAAGATGTATTTTAAAGTGTATTTAAGCTACAAAGCTCTTTGGAATGCACAGCAATAGTCATTGCACCATAAGCTAAGAGCACTTGGAACATAAAGCTCATGCCTCATTTATCTTTATATTCCTAAAAGTTCTAACATAAGGTTTGTCATCCAATAGGCATCCAATAAATTTTTGCCAAGAGTAAATGAATGAATAAAAGAGCAGCACAAATAGACACACTTTGAGTTCTTGAAACAGCACACACACACACACACACACACACACACACACACACACACACACACGTGCACACACAAGATTAAAGGGAAATAGTATCCTTATGGTTTACATTCAAGTGAAGGTTTAAAGGGATATGAAAGCTTATGGAATGAATCAAATTAAGTTGATTTATCACAACTTTCAAACAAAATGTGAAGAAGCTGGAAAAAATATTCATAGGAACATGTCCCTTATGCTGAATGCTTAAGCTGAGAACAAAGCTTCATGCACAGACAATTTAAACAACAGGAGATTTCCAGAAAAAAAAGTCAATATTTAAATGAACAGTGGAATTCTTGGAAAGCAACTACATTTTCTTTGGAGTCTCCCCTGATCTCCCCCCACCTGCCCCGGGATCCCTGCTTTTTAAAAAGATGGTCTAACTTTGAAAAATGAACACGAAACTCCAGTTTCTGACTCTGTGTCTCTGTCTATCTCTGTCTCTATCTATCTCTTTTCTCTCTGTGTCTCTCTCCCTCTGTCTTTGTAAATAATACTTGGATTCTGACATGAAGTTATTCAGAAACAAATCTATAATCCAAATGTGGTAAATACAGTTAAAGAAGCATGCAGAAGGTGAAGACTTATGAAAGCTTTGTGCTTTCATTCCTCTCTGTGACTTTAAAGAACTATACTGAGCAAGCATTCCCACATTGCTGATGTCAAAGGAAGGCGAATCTTTGGGCTTTGGCTGTAATCTGACTTCTTGCTAATTTTCACCATCCCACCAGCATTTCTGAAAGAAGAAATCAGCTGTGATATTTAGGTGCTTGGGCTCTGGGATGTTAGCATCCAGTCCCAGAGTATTACTAGATCTGAAATGTTACACAAACATTCAGTGAGTATGAAGAATAGATGATAGATAGGGACAGCATCTTGGTGGAAACACCTTTATTAATGATTAACAAGAGGAAGTTAGAGCTATGGAAGACTCCATGAAGGAAGAATGTGAACAATCCAGAACAGTCATGCAGTGTGAGAGTAGAACAGTTAGTCTCTAGATAAACAGTGCAGTTGACGTGAGGAATGATGACAGTTGTGGTGGGCCTGACCTACTTGATAGATGTGGTGGTTTGAACGAGAGTAGCCCACATAGACTCACATGCTTTAATACTCCATCCTCAGTTAGTGGAACCCAACTATGGTGGCCTAGTTGGGGAGCATGTGTGACACTGGGGGTGCACAAAAAACTACACCAGACCCAATACCCCTTTTCTCTCTCTGCTTGTTACTTGTGGATCAGATGTGAGGTCTAGGCTACAGCTCCAACATTATGTCTGTCTGCCTGTCACCACGAGGATCATGGACCAACACTTTGAAATGGTAAGCAAGCCCCCAGTTAAAACTATTTTATAAGTTCCCTTGGCCATGGTGTCTAGTGCCTATTCACAACAACGAAACAGTAACTAAGTCAGCAGAGAAACTTAAGATGCAGCTTTTCACTCTGGTCCTTCGGAAGTATATACTTCTGGATTGTGCCCATTAAGTTACCTGGAGAGGTGAACATTCTTAGCAACCAGCAATTTCCTACTGAGGCTGAAATCAAGGAAGAAAAGCATTTGAAGAAGATTATAGCTACTATTAATGGAACTGAGTGCTGAAGCAGGATAACAAATTCATTAAAACAAACCCATCCATTTGGTGCAGAGATAAGGGTATATTCCAAGTGCTGGTAGTTACAGAGATTTATGTGGTACTCAGGAAAATAAAAATGAACTAATATGGCTATTTAGGGAAGAAACAAAGGGGATAGAATTGGGGAAAGGTAGAGTTCTTTTTCAAAAAATTAAAATTAAGGGATATTTGTTGGGAAAGGAATCTTTCTTGAAATAATGGCATCTATAGGAGAGCTCTGGAGGAAGGCATTGTGCTATTGATAAAGCTAAAAGGATTCACCAAGGAGAAGTCTTCTTGTTTCTTAGTAAATCATAGAATACTATGCAGCATTAAGTCTGGGCTCCAGAGATGGCCCAGAATTTAAGAGTACGTACTGATTGATCTTGAGGACATAAGTTGGAGCGCCCAGCATCTACAGTGATTGGGTTGATACAACTGCCAGTTTCAGGGTATCCAGTGCCCTCCTCTGGCCGCTGTGGATGCCTGCATTTATGTGCATCCCCCCACATACACAGGATCAAAATTTGAAACAATATCTTTGAAATTGTCTCATTTTTTTTATAATACACATAATATAAAAGACCAATTCTTACATTATAAATGAATAAATGTGCACTTTAGATACGTGCTTAATTTTATTGGTAAGTGTGTATAATTTAAAAAGGCTGAGACCTTAGTACTAAAGCATCAAAAAAGCAAAATATTCATTCTGTCAAAAGTCAATATTAAATAAGAAATCATCAAGTCAGTGACGTGAAAGAAAAATGTTTTGGCAAAGGAAAAATTTAAGAAGTAGAAACAGGTGTGTCCTAATGTGAAGGCAGTTCTACATTTTTTTTTAAAAGTCTTATTTTTTTGTGCTTTGTTGAAGCCTTTGCTTATATCTTAATGAGGTGAGCTTTATGAAGCTGGGAACTGAGTACAACTTAATAATATTTTTATTTTATTACTTTTCCAGAACAAAGACTTTGGTCATCAATGACTGATCCTGGCATACTAAAAAAATATCAGGTATGAAATAAATAGTTTTGAGAAGAAGGTGCCAGGAGAATCTGCTTTGATTCTTTCCTTAACGCAATGGGCTTTGGATGTCCTCATGTCTCGTTTCTAATCAGACAGAAAGAAAAAAATAACCAGGTGTCCCGATTGCCAAAACTGAGGCAATCATGCCTCCTTTTTATAACCAAGGTAGTAAAACCACATCAGAGACAGAAAACATCTCGTTCCAAACACTGAACAATTCTGGGTGTTGATGTGGCTTGATTATAATGATGGCATTAGCAACAGCTGAATAGCTAAAAGATTTATCTTCATATACTGTCCATTTTTGGCCCTTCAGATGATAGAATTTATAGGTCATATGAAAGGTAAAAGTTTTCTCTTTCCTCAGTTGAGGTGAAACTGCGATTATTCAATGTATTTAGGAGTTTTAGAATGGTTGTGCGAGAGAAGCAGGTCCTGCTGGAAGCTCTTTATTATGCAAAAAGACACATCCTAGTCTGAACTCATCAGGAGCAGTGCATTTCTTTGAGCGAGTCCATTTCTTTGTGTTTTCCCTTGGCCCTGAGGGCTGGGTGACCTTCACCAAAGCAGCAGGCTTTTTTAGTATAATAATCTCATAGACTCATCTTTTGGGCAGGTGAGGAAGGACAAGCATTTTTATACACAAAGGCTTGTAACAGGCTATTGACAGGACAAACCAAATGTTCTGCCAGCTTTTAGCTCTGCCCACACAACCAACAACTGAAAACACAGGGACACACCTTCATCCAATGTGCGGTTGTTGGTCATCCCAACAAATAACTGCATGCCACAGACTTCCTTCTGGTCAGAAACATTCTAGATGCTCTTTTGTAACTAAAAGTTGATGTAAACATGAAAATTTCCATCACATTGCAATATTTTTTTTTCATCACTAATATTCAAGGTTCAGTTGCCAGGGCTGTTACATTTCACATCAGAAATATTACTACAGCCAATCACTTTTCAACAGTCAAAGGTAAGCATTCTCAGAGAAGTTAAGTCTAACTTAAAAAAGAAAAATCTATGATTGAAATTGTACTTTCAATATATCTTTCACACATTTTTAAATTTCTAACACATTTCAGCTTTAGTAGAATCTTAGTTCTTTATTTCTTCATCATACAACTTAAGAACTGTATTTTTATTGTTGACTTGAATTCCAGGTTACGTTTTCCATCTTGGTAGGTCTGTAGGCTCAGACTCCAGGTGCTCTCTCTCCCCAGGACCAAATGGAAACTAGAACTATAATCCTGGAAACTGAGTGGCTTGAACTGGTAAAAAAGTGATTTTTTTTTTTCTCAAGATAGAAATTAGGAAAAGCAGAGTGCTATCTTACCCTCCCTCACACGTTGCAAAGGTAATGCTGAGAGCTTCTGTAACAAATGACAAGGACAGAAAACCATGAAACCTGAAAGTTACTCAATCAAGTTTTATCTAGATTTATTTTTATTCTATGTGTTGGAATGCTTATCTGAAATATATATGTGTACCACACGAATAGCTGGTGGTGGAGAAGGCCAGAAAGGGGAATTGGATCCTCAGAAACTGAAGTTGCAAACAGTTGTGAGCCACCATGTCAGCTCTGGAAACCAAACCCTGGTCCTTTGCAAGAGCTTCAGGTGCTTTTACTGGTTGAACCATCTATTTCCTTTGTAACCTTGTAACCTATTTTCATGGGAGGTGGGTTGGAGAGTTCTAAGAAAGAAAGCCAAAAGAAGGTCAGAAAATGATTTCCCAAGTGCCATGTTTTAGGGGAAAGCATCCTAAATCCTGTGAGTATTTATATGTAACATTGTGACTAGGACATGGAAATGGAACCCACTTGCTGTATTAAGCTGGAGTTTAGGATACTAAAGTGAAGATATATTTTAGATGAGTTTAACACTGAAGACAGTAGGCACATATTGAGTATTAGTTGATACAATAACAAGAGAGCACACCAGCCAATCAGTTGAAAGTCTAAAGGGAGATAAAACAAAAACAAAAACAAACCAAGATTAGCCAAAAGGGAAACAATTCTGCCTACAGATTGCCACTGAATCAAGAATGAACCTTCATCTTCTGCCAGAATTTTGACATTTCTATGCTGCTGATCTTATTTGCATTTTTCAGACTTGTCATATCTCTTTCCTTACATAAGTGTTTGTGGGTACATGTATACACTGTTTATTTGGAGGAACTCTAACATAGATAGATTGAGATTCCTTTTCTAAATTACTTGAATAAATTATATTGGCATTATTTGGAGAACAATAAAATCTCAAAAATGTGCATTCACATGTCTTTTCTTTATGTATTTCTTTATTCAAATGCTGAAGCATGTATGCACTGTTCTAATACGGGCTGCACATGATACTGGACACATCAGAAGTAAGGCTTTGTATTTGAATGTCCTGCTGATCTTTGCCCACTTGGTTCTGCTGTTAGTCCTAACACCTGCTAGTTTGAAGAAGGAACATTTTCCATCCCAAAGTAAAGCCCTGACAACAAGGTCCTTACTCAGAACAGCTTTTCTGGAATTGCAATTCAAGTGTTTCCATAGCTGTGGTCAGTTCACTGCTAAAAATTGCTCAAAAATTGCCAATTATTAGAAAACTTCCCAATGCTGAGTGCAAACATTCCCTCTCTCTGAAAATTAGTCTGCTTTTGTTTTGTTTTTCCTGGTGTTCAAGATAGACAATTAGAAGATGTTTCTTGTCACATCCTTCCGTGATAGGCTGATATTTAGTAATTTAGGAGCGGGAGGTGTCTCTGACTTTGTTACCTGCCTTTGGATCCCCTATTTTTTAAAAAACTCTTTTTTTTTTTTAATGCTGGCTCGTCTTGCCTCAATAGAAGAAGATCCTCCTAGTACTACTGCAGCCTGATTTGCCAAGACTGGTTGGTATCCATGGAAGGCTTCCCCTCCTCTGAAGAGAAAAAGAGGTGGACAGGAGAGAGGGGAGGTAAGAGGGCAGGACAGGGAGGAAAGGAGGGAGGGGAACCATCAATCCAGATGTAAAATAAATGAATAAATAAATTAATGAGAAAAAAAAAGAGAATTAACTATTTCTTGCCCAACATGTTTTCATACCTCATCTTTTAACTCTGGGCAATCTTACATCTGACTCTGGATTTAGAAGGATAGAGAGGGTAAGTACAATGGCCTCCTTTGCATCTTTGCTCTCTTGTGTTGATGAGCTGAAACTCAAACTGGCTCCATGAGACTAGACGTTACCCTGTTCTGATGTTCTATTATTGTTATACTGATCCACTATATTGACATTCTTGCTGTGTGTGTGCATGTGTGTGTGTGTGTGTGTGTGTGTGTGTGTGTGTGTGTGTACATCTGGGTATGGGAAGAGCAGAGGTTGATGCTGCTTGTCCTCCTCAAGCCCTCATACCTGGTTTGCTCTTTGAGACAGATACCATCGTGCTTGGGTTTTAAATGAATGGTGGGGCTCTGAACTTAGATCCATGTTGTTTTGCAGAAGAGCTTAAAAAAAACATCACTGCCCTGAGTTTAGAATGTATTTTTATCTTGCCTACTGCTGGAACAAATAACCTGGATTCTAAGAGAAAAATCATCCAGGGAGATTGGATTAAGTCAGGAAAACCCTCAGAACAAGTGTAGCTATTTCTTCCTCTGTCCGTCCCTGAAAACACAGTCGCCTCCTCTTCTTCATCGACTGTAGTAAGACAGCTATAGTTTCAGTGATCAAGGATAATAGATAAAGTAGCCCAGTCTATTGTATTGTTCGGTCCAGTCATGCCTCATGCAGTGCATTTTGAAAGAATTGCTTCCTCCCTACAAGGTACAATCATTCTACCAAGTTCAACGGTGCTAGGTTAATAATAACATCCTTTCATCTTCACATCAAAAAAAAAAAAAAGGAGTTTTTCTTTCTTTAAGGCCAAGAAAGAAAAATGGTCTATACTTCATTTTGTCAGTAGCAAAACTGGTCCAACAAACCTTGGAGAGTGAGTTTAAGGTCCAAAGAAAGAGACCAAGATAAAAAAATACCTCAGACTAAACATTTACTGTCTATCTGGATTTGACTTTGACCAGTCTGTAAAATCTGGCAGTATGTGTTAGAGGCCGTCAGTGGTCCTGAGGCTTGCCAATTTCTCATCCAGAGACTGAGGTGGCCACAGGCATCTAATTATTATTGTCAGGATTCAGAAAGTCTAAATAAACATCAACATTTTCATAAGGAAATGGAGGAATTCCAGATGCACCAACCCGGGGAGAGAAAGGCCCTAGAAAGGAAGTGGAGGCAGACACTCCCACACCTCTTGGACAGACATTCACATTTCCTACTCTGGGCATCCATTTGCCCCCTAACATGAGAACTGAGCAAACATCACTTTCACAGACCAACCCAGCCCAGCCCAGCCTAGCCCAGAAAAGGCCCATTTTTATTCCAGAAATTCTCCAAGTTGACTAAAGGAGTCTACCTATGAACATTCCTGGCTATCTTCCCCTACTCTGAGACAAGAATGTCAAGACATTTTTTTTCCTCTCTTTCCTCAGGGGAAAGAACACCATTGAGATGGAAACTCTTCATTCTAGACAAGTCAGGCTTCTAGAAGACCATAGTCACTGTAAAAGGCTGTGTGTAGTAAGGTCAAACATAGAGAAATACCATGCAGTGTTCTGTGATGTTTTGAAGAGAAAGGACTGGTTTTGTCCATAATAATAAAGAGATGCTGGCATGTTCTTTCAAGTGTGCTGTCTTCTAGGCTGAGTTTTGGTCCTATATAAATTCACACAGCAAGAACTCTTGTTTAAATGTGATAGAAGAGAATTTGTCTCAAAAATAGTTACACAAGAAATGGAAGCTATTCTTTTTGGAAATGGTGTTTTGTTTGTTTTGTCTGTTTGATTGATTGACTGATTTGTTGGTTCTTGAGTATACATCAGAACCAAATTTCCATAGGTTCTCCTACTGTAGCAGGGGGCCTCTCTGTGTGGAGGAAGGAAGGATGGAAGAGTTCTTCATGCTGGTCTTCTCATTCAACATAGTCTTTCACTTTTCTTTTTTTCTTTTTTTTTTTTAAATAATCATTCTATTGGTTTACATATCAAATGATATCCCACTTTCCGGTTACCCCTCTACCAACCCCTCACCTCCTAATCACCCCTCTCCCCTTTGCCTATATGATGCCCCACCTACCTACACTCTCCCACCCCACTGTTGCAGCATCCCACTACTCTGGGGCATCAAACCTTTCCAGGACCAAGGACCTCCCCTCCCATTGCTGTCAGGCAAAGCCATCCTCTGCTGCATATGTATAGCCATGGATCCATCCAGGTACTCTCCTTCGTTGGTGGTCTAGTCTGGGAAAGCTATGTGGTTAGGCCAGCCTATGCTGTTCTTCCAATGGGGTTGCAATCCCCTTTACTCCACCAGTCCTTCCTCCAGCTTCCCCATAGGTTACCTGAGCTAAGTCTGATGTTTGGCTCTAAGTGACCACATCTGCATTGGTCAGTTGCTGGCCAGACCTCCCCAGGAACTGCCACACTTGGTTCCTGTCTGCAAGCACCTCTTGATCATAGCAACAGTGTTGGGTTTGGTGTCTGCAGACATGATGGATCCCCAGGTGAGGCAGTGCCTGGTTGGCCTTTCCTTCAATATCTGTTCCATTTTTTTTTTTTTTTTTTT
>NW_022196894.1:55739386-55745014 GCF_008632895.1 Mastomys coucha | reverse complement strand
TTTTTTTTTTTTTTTTTTTGGTCCCTATCCTTCCTTTGGACAGGAACATTTCTGGGTTAAAAACTTTGAGATGGTTGGGTGGCTCCAACCCTTGACCAGGTACCTATCAGGAGGTAGTCTCAACAGGTTCTATCTCTTCTCTGTGCATTTCAGCTAAAGTCATCTCCATTGGGTCCTGGGAGACTCATGTTTCCTTGGTGTCTGGGACCCTCCAATGACTATCCCCAGTTTCTCATCCCCCCTGCTACATATTTTTGTTCGATTTCCTGACCCTCTGTACCTCTCTCACAACTCTAGTTCCTGATACTGTCACCTTTATTTCTTCCCTCTCCTTTTGCCTTCCCAGGTCCTCCTCTCCTTCCACCTCCCACAATCATCCTGTTTCCCCCTCGATGCTGGACTGAAGTGTCCACACCTTGGTCTTCCTTCCTTCTATGCTCCATATGGTCTGTGGGTTGTATAATGGGTGTTGTAAGCTTTTGGGCTAATAACCACTTATCAGTGAGTACCTACCATGTGTGTTCTTTATGTTTGGATTTCCTCACTCAGCATGATATTTCCTAGTTCCATCCATTTGCCTAAGAATTTCATGAACTTATTGTTTTTAATCACTGCATAGTACTCCATTGTGTATATGTACCACACTTTCTGTATCCATTCTTCTGTTGAGGGACATCTAGATTGTTTCCAGCTTCTGGCTATTACAAATAAGACTGCTTTGAACATAGTGGAGCATGTGTCCTTGTTATATGTTGGAGCATTTTTTGGGGTATATGCCCAGGAGTGGTATAGCTGGGTCCTCAGGTCCTATTTCCAATTTTCTCATGAACTGATTTCCAAAGTAGTTGTACCAGCTTGCAATCACACCAACAATGGAGGAGTGTTCCTCTTTCTTCACATCCTCACCAGCACCTGCTGTCACCTGATTTTGATCTTAGCCATTCAGACTGGTGTGAGGTGGAATCTCAGAGTTGTTTTGATTTGCATTTCCCTGATGACTAAGGATGTTGAACATTTCTTTAAGTGCTTTTCAGCCATTCGCTCACTCAACACTTCTAAAGAAGGGTCCAATCACTGTCCCTGAAAAGCAGCATTGAAAATACAGACAATATAGGCTCTCAGATATTTTAATATTTTTTTTATTTTTGAGATTATAACACACCTACCCCTTCCCTTTCCTCCCTCCAAGGCCCCCCACCATTGCTTTTTTCATTTCATGATTTCATGATCTTTAATTTTTGCTACATATATCTATGTATATGTATATGTACAACCTAATAAGTATGCTTTTCCTTGGGGAAGATTTTGATCTTATTCTCAGACGTTCTTAGTTGTCTGTAGTTCTTTGATTCACATTGTGGCCTCCCACATGTTTCCTCTTTCATGTTAGCATGAATAGTGATGTCATCCTTGCTGAAGTTATGTTTAGGCCACCATGTTGGTGTGACTTCATGGGTATAGGTTCTCTGACTTTTCTAATTTTCTACATTCTCACTGCAAATTCGCTGGTCAAATATTCAGATGGATGAATTTGAATTTGAATTCAGTAAAATAGTTGTAACAAATAAGTTGCAAGTCATTTGGATGAAGAGTATTTCTCTTAGAGGTTGTCATTTGCTTAGCATATACTAAATTGCCCACTGTGCTCAGGCACATTTTATCTTTAGTCTCTGTTTATGAAAAGGGTAGTTTTGTTCCTTCAAGACTTTTGAGGCATTCAAAAACAGATGGAAAAATATGAAAATGAAGATGTAGAAAGAGGACACTTCTTAAAGAGAAACCCACTGGCACCAATGCTTTCCATTCCAGGTTTGTGGGAGAAAAGAAGCTGTGTCTGATAGAGCTTGATTTTAATACTCCAAATGTATCTTTGATTTTAAAGTAGGACCCCATTGTATAAATGATAGAAATGCTGATTTGATTATGGTCTAGCCTAAACAGCCATGCAGGATTTTGTTTTCCTTCTTTCTTTGGATGTTTGTATTTTTGCAATGCTATCAATGGATCCCTTGCAGCTTAATTGAAGCTGACTTGTGGTCAAAGAAAAATTAGAATAAAAGAAGTTAACAAAGCTCCAGGAATGGTTCTTCAGATGCAAAATTTATGACCTGATTAGAGTCATTTGAAGAAACATAGTAGTTTATGAGTCAATTGACACTGGGTGGTGGTTTTCCTTGTTCCTTTCCAAGCTGACAGGAGTATGATCTATTAATGTCAAGGCAATGCTTGATACCACTATTCTGTAGGGCTGAGCCAGCCAGTATACTGAGAGTGGGACCCACATACACTTGAGCAAAATAGACTCAAGATTGCCAACTATTGTCAGCTAAATTAGACGGACCTTAGCACTCAAAGATTAAAACAAGTTTTAGCTAGCCCCAAAAGGATTATTTAACTTTCAATATACTTTTTAACATACCGAGTTATAGGACAAGGCCAAGTGTGCATTTGGCACAAGTTTATCTGCTATATTCATTTGTGTACATTAATGAAGTCTGTTAGTTTATGTAAGCTTCTCTATAGAAATACAATACCCCTGGAGGGAATCAACTCAGAAAAATCATCTTCCACTATACAGTGGGGTTATGATACTGAAATGTGTAAAAGGTCAGGGGTTGACCAAACCTGTGGAATTATGACACGGATGGATATCGTTTATCCCCCATATGAATTATTCATCACAAAACCTATTAAAAGCAAGGCAAATTCATACTAAAAATATAATAGAGTATTTCTTGTGATTACAGGCTAATGTTCTCTAGTTAAAGCTGAATTAGGAATTGGGAAAATTTGTCCCAGCTCAGTTCTACAAACTCACTGTGTGATCACAAGAAAGGTGCAAACAAATTAAGCCTCAGTTTCTTGTTTTGATAAGTAAAAGAAGTTTGACTCTTTGATATATTTTAGGTTATACTTATTAATTTGCACAGTTGGTAAGTGGAAAATGCAAGGAGAGAAATGCAATGATGAGATTACCCTTTAGATGTTCTCCTTTGCAGATGCCATCTGTATGGGGATGCTTTCAGGCCACCAGCAGCCTTCTCTTGTTCATGCTTAGCATAATGACGACAGAATCTATGGCAAATGGTACAAAGTAGACACAAAAACTCCACATAAGCAAACTTTTGATACCAAGGAAGGTCTAGAGCCAGAGACTAGGATTCAAGCAAAGGACTTGAATCTCTCCTTGATGTCTGAAGAGACAAAGGGTCAACTTTATAACTGTGGGGTCCTTAACGCTTGCTTTTAGCTCTCATTTATAAATCAGATGCTGTCAAAAGTCATTTACTAATCTGCTACTCTGTTAGCCATTCAAAGAGAGTATATTTGGGACTCAGGATAGAACCAAGCAATCAATTTCTTTTTAAATGTATTTTAACATATTTCAATCACACATGTTGATTATCATTGTGGCATACAAAAAGGTGATCACTAATTTTACTAATACTTATCACGGGATATTTTGGATGCTTCCCTTTCTTGTAAGCCAGCTTACTGCACGTAGGCAATTCCTAAGCATAATGCTCTTTCCAGATTTACTAGGCTTATCTTTCACCTACACAAATATCTACCCTTAAATGCCCTTTGGGTTCTCCAGCAGACATCAAAGCACTTCTTTTCACACAAGTTCTCTGTAGCAAGTAGCAATGCTAGTTAGAAACAGGACATTGCTCAATAAAGCTTATTTATAGTCATTTAGTACAGCTACAATAACCAAATACTATTAAACGATATCCTAGGTAAGAGAATTTATACATTGTCTCAATGTTTGGGTGGTAAGAAGCCTTCAACCAAGGTAATACCTACAATACCTCATTCTTTCATTTACAAATTGAAAAGTTAGGCTTTAAGGTGGTTTTTAATGGTTGGAGTTTAAAGTGTTTTTAAAATGCATACCCCACATTTTGTAGTTCTATCCATGTTTTCATTATGTGGGAATATATTTTCACTTTTAGTTACACCAAAGAGTATAATGAGTAGCAACTAGAGAAAAGTACATTAATTCCATGACATTTAGGAATGCAAATTCTCTGGTTTTGGCTAACCTACATTCTTTAGAAGTGTGTATATATATGAATGTGTGTGTGTGTGTGAATATATGCATGTGCATATGCATGTGTGTGTGTATGTATGTGTGTTTAATATGCATATTCCAACCTGATCTCATCTGTGCATTCTTGTCCCATATAGTTGCACACATGTTCAGTGTTTAGCTGTCTTAACTTTAAAGTTGCCTGGTAGTATGTGACAGATTTATTGATATTCATCATTGTTCTCTCTCTTTTCTTTCTCTCTTGCTTATTTTTGAGATTGTACTTTAATTATAAGATTTTCATTTTCCCTTTCCTCTATCTAAATCCTTTCATATACTGCTCTCTGCTCTCCTTCAAATTTACAGCCTCTTTTTTTCATCAATTATTATTCCATATGTATACACATATATATGTATATACAGAATGTGTATATATACATGTGTATGTATATATAATGTAGACATGTTTACATGTGTGTGAATATACATATATGTAAATATATGCATATACACACACACACACATATATATATTTCCAAATGTAACAGGTTGAGTCTATATAATATTATTTGTATGTATGTGTTCAGGGCTGACTGTTCTGCAATGGACACCTATTGGAATGCTTTTCCCTGCTTAACTCTCAGTTTTACTAAGTTGCCTGTAATTCTTTGTATGGGTTGAAGATTCATGTGCTTTTCCCCATGCATATTGGTATGTTGATTGGTGTCCTTGTTCAGCTCATGTTTGGGCAGCTGTGTTGGTCAAACTTTATGGATATAACTTCTGATGTCACTAGAAGACCTATTCTCATGGTAATCCTCCTAATCCTCTGGCTCTTACCATTCTTCTGGCCTTCCTTTGCAATGTTCCCTAAGCCATAGGTATGGATATATTACACAGATACATACTACTGGGACTGGGCTCCACAACTCTTCATTTTGATTGCCTGCTGTCATTTTCTGTAGTGGTTTCTGTCTGTTGCAAAGTTTTCTTGATGAGAGGGGAAGGCTACATTTATCTGTGTGTATAAAAACAAATGTTCATAAATTGTTGTTAAGGATTATATGGGTTTAGTTTAGTTGTTGTAGATTCTCTTCCAGAAACCATGACTTCACTAGCACTGACTAGTTAACTAGGTTTCTAGTATCAAGCATAGATTCCCTCTTGTTGAGCAAGTCTTAAGTCCAATTAGAGAATCATTGGTTATCACCAAGCTATGTGTGACACTACTGAACTGATAGGGTTATTGTGCCATGATGGTCATGGGTGTGGTTCCTAGGTATCATAGCTGGGTGGGACCAGGGTTTATCTCTCTCCTTTGGCAGCTTGAATCGAATCTCACCTTCTGGTACCACAAAGCTAGTCCTCAAAAACAGAACATCCAGGTCAATTCCAGTGCAGGGGTCCCTAGGCCCTGTTTCTGAAGTCTACAGTGCCTTCAACAATACAGAGATACCTTCCACTTCTAGGGGCAACCAAAGACAATATCAATAGACTGTATGTTTGAGGAGTCTCTTACAAAGCCCTAGCAAAGAGGGCTTCTGTAGTATTCTGAGTCAGAAGGCTGAAGATAGATGCTCTAACATCATAAAAAA
>NW_022196894.1:55737642-55739376 GCF_008632895.1 Mastomys coucha | reverse complement strand
AAAAAAAGTTGGGAACTTTCCAGGCAGTCAGCTGTCTCTGGTATTTTTTTTTTTTTTGAAACTATGTTCCTATACTTCATGCATATTCAAGGAATAATTTTTCCTTCTCAGGTCTCTGATAGGATTAAAGATTAGGTAGTTAGAGTGTCACCATTAAACTTAAGTTGTTTAGCATTAAAGACGTTCTAGATTTAAAAAGATGGTTTTAGGATGATAATAGAAGTTAAAATTGAAGATGATTTAGTTACAGAATTGTAAACTCATTAAGATATGATAGATAGTAAGTACATCTAGTTACAAAATAGAAACAGACTGGACTTTTGAATGCAATGCATACTTAATAATTTTCATAATTATTTCAAAATAGTTTCTACTATATATTGTTTGTTATTATAAGAGAAAAAGCCATCTAATTGGACAAAAATGAGGAAATGTGTTGGGTTCGTTGATACCATTTGTATTCTAATGCTAATACTGGATCCTCAAGAGGAGCTGCCTCCAACAACTCCAATGAGATGCCTGACCACCACGTACTCAGGTAAAACATATGAACTTTCTCCCCATTTTAAGTGGTCAATGAAAAACTACAGTCTGTGATTGGGCAGTGGAGGGAAAGGTGGGATTGGAGGTTCTAGATCTGGAGGTAGGTAGAGCAAGAAGAGGAGAGAGGATGGAGAAAGAAGAGGAGAAAGCTGTGATGGACCAGGACCACGTGTCTGGGAGAAACTGCAAGTAACAAGGGGTCTTGTAGCTGGAGAATAAGTTAAAATAATAGTAGATCTAGCCAGGCGGTGGTGGTGCATGCTTTCAATCCCAGCACTTGGGAGGCAAAGGCAGGCAGATTCCTGAGTTTGAGGCCAGCCTGATCTACAGAGTGAATTCCAGGACAGCCAGGGCTACACAGAGAAACCCTGTCTCGAAAATTAAAATAATAATAATAATAATAATAATAATAATAATAATAATAATAATAATAGATCTGCCCAATCTAGACATATGGCTCATAACTAAAATATCCAAATTGTATGTTTTTTTGTTTTTTTTTATACAGGCTTATTAGGGTTGGAAATTCCAGCAACAGGCTTCTTCTGTTGGGTACTGGGGTTTTTATTAAGTGATCTTTAGCTTTTGGAGGGAGCACCATAAGCCCCCCTTATTATTCTCTTAACAATTTCTAGATCTTAAAAAGAGATATTAGTATTTTATCAGCACTATGATTAAAAGCTGCTTAGCTATAGTATATTAGCTATGTGTTGCAGATCCAAACTTCTTTAGATCTTGTTTACATCTATCTGTTGCTAAATTTTAGTCAGGGATCAGCATCTTTCTAGGGTGCATAAGGAAGCTATTGTCTATCACCCTATTGAGGGATTATAAGAGTTAATAGAGAATATATAATCACCTCATTTTAGATATAAGGAAACAGAGGAAGATAGGCCTCCTAACTGTTTCAAAGGCACATGAAAAACCTAGCATTTGAATCTGTAATTCAAATCAGATGATCTGATTTCAAAGTCAAGGTGTTCTTTCTCTGAAAGCAAAATCTAAATAGCTCCCCACTCTGCTTTTTAAAATAGGAAATCACTTTTATTGAAGCAATTTAATTGTCTTACTTTTTTTTAATTAGATATTTTCTTTATTTACATGTAAATTTCTCCTTTCCAGGTTCACCTCCAAAAAACAAAGAAACAAACAAAAACAACAAAAACAAACCCCTCTTGCCTCCCCCCTCCC
>NW_022196894.1:55735976-55736338 GCF_008632895.1 Mastomys coucha | reverse complement strand
TTTAATAGGGTTATTTGGTTCTCTGGAGTCTAACTTCTTGAGTTCTTTGTAGACATTGGATATTAGCACTCTATCGGATATGGGGTTGGTAAAGATCTTTTCCCAATTTGTTGGTTGCTGTTTTGTCCTATTGACAGTGTCTTTTGCCTTACAGAAGCTTTGCAACTTTATGAGGTCCCATTTGTCAATTCCTGATCTTAGAGCAGAAGCTATTGGCATTCTCTTCAGGAAAATTTCCCCTGTGCCTATTTGTTCCAGGTTCTTCCCCACTTTCTCTTCTATTAGTTTCAATGCATCTGCTTTGATGTGAAGGTCCCTGATCCACTTGGACTTGAGCTTTGTACAAGGAGAAAGGAATGGAT
>NW_022196894.1:55733753-55734974 GCF_008632895.1 Mastomys coucha | reverse complement strand
ACTCCTCTTGGGTGAATTTGCTTCTTTTTGTTCTAGCATCTTAAGGTGTCCTGTCAACTTGCTGGTGTATGTTCTTTCTAGTTTCTTTTTGGAGGCACTTAAAGCTATGAGTTTTCCTCTTAGGACTGCTTTCATTGTGTCCCATAAGTTTGGGTATGTTGTGGCTTCATTTTCATTAAACTCTAGAAAGTCTTTAATTTCTTTCTTTATTCCTTCCTTGACCAAAATATCAGTGAGTAGAGTGTTGTTAAGCTTCCACGTGTATGTAGGCGTTCTATTGTTTATGTTGTTATTGAGGAACAGCCTTAGTCCATGGTTATCTGATAGGATACAAGGAATTATTTCAATCTTCTTGTATCTGTTGAGGCCTGATTTGTGACCAAGTATACGGTCAATTTTGGAGATGGTACCATGAGGTGCTGAGAAGAAGGTATATCCTTTTGTTTTAGGATGAAATGTTCTATAGAAATCTGTTAAATCCATCTGTTTCATAACTTCTGTTAGTCTCGCTTTGTCCTTGTTTAGTTTCTGTTTCCATGATCTGTCCATTGCAGAGATTGGGGCATTGAAATCTCCCACTACTATTGAGTGCTGTGTAATGTGTGCTTTGAGCTTTAGTAAAGTTTCGTTTATGACAGTAGATGCCCTTGAATTTGGAGCATAGAGGTTCAGTATTGAGAGTTCATCTTGGTAGATCTTACCTTTGATGAATATGAAGTGTCCCTCCTTATCCTTTTTGATCACTTTAGGGTGAAAGTCGATTTTATTCGATATTAGAATGGCTACTCCAGCTTTTTTCTTGGGGCCATTGGCTTGGAGAATTGTTTTCCAGCCTTTTATTCTGAGGTAGTGTCTGGCTTTGTCACTGAGGTGGGTTTCCTGTTTGCAGCAAAATGCTAGGTCCTGTTTAGTACCCAATCTGATAGCCTCTGTCTTTTTATTGGAGAATTGAGTCCATTGATATTAATAGATATTAAGGAAAAGTAATTGTTGCTTCCTGTTATTTTTGTAGTTAGAGCTGGCATTCCATTCATGTGTCTATCTTTTTTTAGTTTTCTTGGAAAATTACATTTTTTCTTTTTGAGGGATGTAGTTACCCTTTTTGTGTTGGAGTTTTCCATTTATTACTCTTTGAAGGGCAGCATTTGTGGAGATATATTGTGTGAATTTGGTTTTGTCATGGAATACTTTGGTTTCTCCATGTATGGTGATTGAGAGTTT
>NW_022196894.1:55730150-55733190 GCF_008632895.1 Mastomys coucha | reverse complement strand
TTTGTGATTTCTTTATTGTTTTGACTTCCATTTTTAGGTCCTGGATGGTTTTACTCAATTCCTTCATCGGTTTGTTTATGTTTTCCTGCAACTCCTTAAGGGATTTTTGAGTTTACTCTTTAAGTGCTTCTACTTGTTTACTTATGATCTCCTGTAATTCTTTATGGGATTTTTTTGTTTCCTCTTTAAGGGCTTGTACCTCTTACCTGTATTCTCTTGTATTTCTTTATATGTATTTCATTTATATGTATTTCATGTCCTTCTTAAGTTCCTCTATCAGCATTATAAGATACAATTTTAGATCCAATTCTTGCTTTTCTGGTGTTTTGGGATATCCAGGACTTGCTGCAGTGGGAGTACTAGGTTCTGATGAAGCCAAGTAGTCTTGGTTTCTGTTGGTAGGATTCTTGCATTTGCCTTTCTCCATCTTTTGATTTTTTGTGTTAGATGTTCTTAGTGTCTCTGACTAGAGCTTGTCCTGTTCCTATTGCCCTGTAAGTCCCCTGAGACTTTGTGGAACCTGTGCCTCCCAGCTGGCTGCTCCCGTCTTAGAACGTTACCGAAGAGAAAATGGTGGTTCTCACCAGAGTCTCTGGGTTAAGGCACTCCCTGGAGGTTGGCCCTCCACTTGCAGGGAAAGGGCAGAGAAGGTTGCTGATCCACCTCTGTCACTTGGAAGCTGAGAGGATCCTGTCCCTGCCGCCCTGCAACTCCCCTGTGACTAGTGGGGCCTGTACCTCCCTGCTGGCTGCTCCAGTCTTAGAAATTCACTGGCTAATTGTCTTACTTTAACAGTCAGTATAGAGTGAATTCTGAGAGTTGATTGTTGCAGTTTTAATCTTCTCCTTTTTTTTTTTAGTTAGATTTTTTTTACTTATATGTCAAATGATTCTCCTTTCCTGGTTTTTCCTCTGAAAAAATAAAAATAAAAATAAAATAAAATAAACACTGTTCCCTCCCCGCTCCCCCTGCTTACCAACCAACCCTCTCCCACTTCCTGGGCCCGGCATTCCACTACACTGGGGCATAGAACCTTCACAGGACCAAGGGCCTCTCCTCCCGTTGATGACTGACTTGGTCATCCTCTGTTATACATATGCTGCTGGAGCCATGAGCCCCACCATGTGTACTCTTTGGTTGGTGGTTGAGTCCCTGGGAGCTCTGAGGGTACTAGTTAGTTCATATTGTTGTTTGTCCTAAGGGGCTGCAAACCCTTCAACTCCTTGGGAGTTTTAATCTTCTTATCCCAGGTTGTATCACATCACTTGCAGTGAGCATTCAGGTGTCACCTTGTCCTTTGTACAACCTTTTCTGATGGATAAAACCTGATCTAATTCAGAATGTTTTAAGTCCAGTCCTTTCATCAACATCTTCATATAGAAAGATTCTAAAACAAGTTTTCTGCACCTGAAGTTTTAGTGTATGAAATTTAAGACACAAAAAGACAATTTAACTAATATTTCTGACTCTCCTACCCTTTGCCTCTAGTGTGAAACTGTGGGGCAAGAACCATTCTCATTTTAATGAGTTCAATAGGTTTGTGACTGAGTTATCAGATCAGTTATCTGGACATTAAACCATCCTGAGTATATGTTCACTCCAGGAATGATTCTAAATCAAAATGAGTAGACTCATGATGAGACAATGCTGCCTTTTGAACTGATACTGAATTATTGATGAAAATCAATATTCAGCTCATAATAAAAACCTCATAACACTGATGTACTAGCCTTCTTGATACTTCCAGACCCAGCTGAAAGGACTGAAAAATCTACAAACACATTTCAGATGCCATTTTAAAATATTAACTTAGGTCTATTCTGTGAATTATTTGTTTATAAGCTTTATTAATTCTTTTGCTGGATAGCTTTTTTTTTTTCAATTTATAGGGGTTCTCTGTATGTTTCAGATAGCAATTCAGAGCTGGTTGTGATCATTAGAACTGCCTTCTCCTGACCTTTGCTTTGGCATTTTCTTTAAGGTGTCATCAGATAATTAGATATAGTAGTCAACTGCATCAATAATTACATCCATGGCTTTGCCCCATGTTCCTCAATTAGCTAACCCTTTACTACATTATACTGGCTACTTTCCCAAATCTCTTCATTTAAGAAAATCATCATATTTACTTTGTACATCACCCAGCTGTGATCTCATTTTCAAATATGTGGTTGTTACTTATCTGTCACTCCATCAAATACATGACACGTGTGACATACAAAGAGAAACTGGTTACAATGAGAATTTTTATTGCATGGTTGGTCAGCCTCATTGCTCTGGGGGGGAAAGTGACATCACAGCAAATGTATACATAATAGCAAGCCACATTACCCAGTGACTTGTAAGCAACAGAAATTATGCCCCCCAGTTTCCACGGTCACCATTGAAGGTGTACCTTTATAGTCAGATCAGGTTCACATATTGATGTTTCTACCTGCTCCCAATAACAGTACTCTCAGACAACGATTTGAAGCCTGTAACACATGAATCATTAGGAAACATCCTAGACTCGAACTATAGCAATATTATAATTCAATATGGAATTATATTTTATCTTGCTGTGCTTGCACTGTGCCACACTTATAGTGAACAGCAGACTTTTCACTAACAATCTGTAATGGCCCTATCATTTCCCATTTTAGGCTCCTTTATGCCATTGTCCTTTTCCTTTTTAATCATTTCACATATTAATATTCCATTGCTTTAATTATGGTAAGTCTAAAGGAATTAGATTTCATTTATTTTTTAGTGTGTTTGAGTGTTTTAACTATATGTAGGTCTGTGCCTGGTGCCTAATGTAGGTGTATGAGTCAGGGTTCTCTAGAATCACAGAACATATGGTAGTCTCTATGTAGAAAAGGAATTTATTGATGATTTACAGTCTGTAGTCCAACTCCCAATAATCAACTCCCCACAATGGTCAGCAGCAGCTGTGAATGGAAGTCCAAGAATCCAGCAGCTGCTTGGTCCCAAAGGCAAGCAGATGAAGCAGAGTGAGCCTTCCTCCTTCCAAAGTCCTTATATAGGTCTCCAGCAAGGG
>NW_022196894.1:55727919-55730139 GCF_008632895.1 Mastomys coucha | reverse complement strand
GTTGTTTTTGTTTGTTTCTTTTTTTTTGGAGGGGAAACTGGGAATGGAGAAATTTACATGTAAATAAATAAAAAAAAAAAAGATCTCCATGCCAAGATTCAGGTTGGAAACTTGTATCTCTCAACCTCCAGATTAGGGCCAGGTGAGCCTTCTAATTCTGGATTGTAGTTCATTTCAGATATAGTCAAGTTGACAACCAGGAATAGCCACTACAGGAGGTCGGGAGAGGGCATTAGATCCCTTGGAACTGGAGTTGAAGAGAGTTGTAAGCCTCATATAAGTGCTTGGAGTCAATCTGGTCCACGAAAGAACAAAAAGTGCTCTTACCCTGTCTACCATAATTAGGGCACATCTTGATGTTATGCTAGGGCTTAGTTTTCAAATGGTTCTTGGTTATACCTGGTTCTTTTTGTTTGTGTGCATTTTATTATCACCTTTTGAATTAGATGCTTTTCTTGTCCCTAGACAAAACAACTTAGGAAAAGATTTATTTTGGTTCCTGATTCCAGGAGGTTTGGGTTTTGTCATTTCAGCCTATACATCTGCTCAGGAGCAAGTGGTGCACAGTTGAAAATAACAATTAGCCATCACAGTTCTTCACATTAAAAGTCTGTCTTGGAATTTGATTAGAAGTATTTAAAATTTTAAAATATATTTAATATTTAAAATATATTACACACAATGTACCTGTATGCATTAATCATGTATAATATTTACTATATATAAAATATAAATATATACACAGCATATACATATATGTATGCACACACACTATGACATACATCCTTATGCCTTTTCTAAGTAAGTTAAGATAGCTCTCAATTGATTTAAGATAGCTCTTAATTGATTTTATGGCTTGTAGTAGAATTTTAAATTTTAAATTTTAAATTTTAATTGATCTTTCATTGTTTATAAGTTGGTTGATTTTATTGCAAAAGTTTGTTTCAGGCCTGCAGATATGGCTCAGAGGTTAAGAGCGCTTGGTCCGCATTCACTAAGAGTAGAGTACAGAGTTGAGCTGGCACCCCTGAGATGTAGAGCCCCAGCATTGGGGTGGCAGAGACTGAAAGATTATTAGGACTTACTGGTCTCTAACTTAGTTCAAGTTCAAAAAGAGAACCTGCCTCATTTCAGGAGCAGGCAGAGAGTGGTGGAGAATGCCCAATGTCCTCATCTGGCCTCCATGCACAGGCACAGGTGCACACACCTGTACATACTTATGTGCAGTCACACAGACACATACTTAGACTCACATTCATGTACGTGAGTAAAGAGATAGATGGATACATAGCTAAACAATACTATTTTAAAATGATTGTTTCATTTGTTTCATCTTCCCTAAGAATCCATTTCAATCTTGCATATGTTTGTACATTAATGCCATATCTAGTATTTCTTATTGATTTTAATAGTATTATTAATGTGGCATTAGCAGAGTTGTTTCATGTAGATGATAAAAATCAATAGGAAACCACTCCAGTGCCTAAAAGTAAAAATACTATTAATTTTAAAGTTCAAAGGAAATCTATTGTTTTTACTTTTGTTATTAATAAGGTTTGGTTAGCTACTAAGTATCAGAAACTGTTTCTTTAAAGTAAGTCTTTCTCTGATGCTCAAGGGACCATCAGAGACGTAGAGGGCTTACTGAAAGGGATGGCTGGGGTTTATCCCTATGATATATGATTAGTACATGAGGGTGAAAGTACCCTCAACGTAGCATTTCTAATACTTTTCCTAAGATGCTGCTGCTGGTGGTTAAGGAACCACACAATCATATCTCTGCCACAGTTCCAGGTTAAACTTCTGTTTTATTAACTGGGCGTTATGCTACAGTGAGCTAAATTTTGTTTGTACGTAAAGTTATTTATTCCAGTTTTACATGGAAACATTTTTCCTCTCCTTAAGGAAATAACTCCAGTAAACATGAGGCTCACCTCATGACTTCTTTCCAGAGTTTGTGGCTACTTGTTGATGTCTATGAAGTGCCTGAAGACATTCGGGACAGCGCTCTTGCTCAGGTTTTATATTTGTTTTCTTCTACCTGGTTCTCTCACTCTTTTATTTTTGAAATTATAATATAATTACATCATTTCCCCTTCCTTTTGTTCTTCCTACTCTTCCCATGTTACTGCCCCTTGCTCTCTCTCAATCCTGGCATCGTCTATTGCTTTAATTGTTGTGTGTGTGTGTGTGTGTGTGTGTGTATACATATATATATAT
>NW_022196894.1:55670150-55727909 GCF_008632895.1 Mastomys coucha | reverse complement strand
TATATATATATACATATGTGTGTGTATATGTATATATATACATACATATATATATACATGTATATGTATGTATATATATATATACACACATGTGTATATATATACTTGTATATATTTCTAATATATAAATGCATATATGTACTGGCTGGTTTTGTGTGTCAACTTGACACAGGCTGGAGTTATCACAGAGAAGGGAGCTTCAGTTGGGGAAGTGCCTCCATGAGACCCAGCTGTGGGGCATTTTCTCAATTAGTGATCAAGGAGGTAGGGCCCCTTGTGGGTGGTGCCATCCCTGGGCTGGAAGTCTTGGGATCTCTAAGAGAGCAGGCTGAGCAAGCCAGGAGAAGCAAGCCAGTAATAAACATCTCTCCATGGCCTCTGCATCAGCTCCTGCTTCCTGACCTGCTTGAGTTCCAGTCCTGACTTCCTATGGTGATAAACAGCAATGTGGACGTAAGCTAAATAAACCCTTTCCTCCCCACCTTGCTTCTTGGTCATGATGTTTGTGCAGGAATAGAAACCCTGACTAAGACAATATATACATATGTATATGTAGTCCTAATATAAATACACACACATATTACTAAATATTTATGTACATCTTGCTGAACTCTATAATACTACGTGTGTGATTTTAGGGATGACAATTTGATATTAGACTGACAATTTAGGAGCTCTCTGTAGGAAAAATTATTTCTTCTGCTCTTAGAATTCCTTAGGTGCCTGTATCCTTTGTTTAGGACTGAGGGCCCATGAGCATTCCTTCTTCCAAGTTAGCATGTTTATTGGTATCAGCCTTACTTAAGTGTGTTTAGGCAGTCATATTGGTGATATGTCATGGATATAGCTTCTCTGACATTTCTCAGAAACATACTCTCACAGAAAGCTCTCCTTTTAGTGTCTAGTTATTCTAGATTTAAGTGCGCTTATTACAGTCAGTATTTTGTTAAAGCTTTTTCGAATGCATAAAAGCTAGAGGAATGCTATGCTGTCAACCTGTTCCATTTCTAGCTTAATGTATCTGGTAAATAAATCTATGCATCTCTCTAGATATCAGTACATTTTCTTTTCCATGCATCTGTATCCTTTTTCCTTGTGTCTATAAGTTTCGTTTTCTTCCTAATCACCTTAGCCATATTTACCTTAGATCTCTTTTATGTTTTCCTATTTCCTGTCATTACTGGGAATAGAAATCTTTGTTGTGAGTTCTGCCTCATTCATGATACACTATTTCCTCTTATTTTATAATTGCATTGGAAACACATTTTCATTTTTGTGGGAATCCTGTGCAGCTGAAGTTGAAAATATTCCTATCAGACAAATTTTTGTTTTCTTATTCCATGACTCAGGAGTACAATGGTTACAAGAACAATTTTTATGGTCATTTCTCTTCCAAATCAGACAATGTTTGGTAGAGGCCCAACTTAGAGATTATTATTATTTTAGCCATTTAAGATCTAGGCTAGAAAAAACTTCCTTTATTTTCCATATGCTGGTGGACTTTCTTTCCTCATTTTAGTCTTTTTTACTTAGTGTGGACTTTGAGGTCCCAACTTTACATTGGTGACCTTATCTCCGGTGTTTTCTTTTATGTATATTCAATATTTTTATTAATTCTTAGAGAATTCCATAAAATGTACCTTGATCATGTTCACTCATTTCTCCCTAAATTCACCCTTGTTCAGAAAGTATGCAGGAACAGGAATCCATTTGCCCAAGAATTAAAGTCAAGAATTGACAAATGTGAGCTCATAAAACTTAGCTTCAGTATAGCACAGGAAACAATCAGTTGAGTGGAGAGGAAGAGGAAGTCCAAAGTGGCCTTTTCCACTCTACCTGTAAAGGAAGAGTGATTTCCAGAATACACAAAGAACTAAAAAAAAAAAAAAAAAAAAAAAAAAAAAAAAAAGAAAAAGAAAAAACAGAGTCAAGAAAATAAAAAACCCCATTAAAATGGCTTATCCACCTGAGTAGATTTCTCAAAAGGAGAAATAAAAATGGCTAGGAAATATCTCAACAAGTTTTCAACATTGGTAGCAATTGTTTAATGTCATTCTCTGCTCTTGTTTCAGTGTGTAACATCCCCAGACCCAGATGCAGCCTCAACTCAGAAGCTACCTGCGGCTCCAATTTTGTTCCCTGATGTACCTGTTTTTCTGATTCATTTAAATAATGAATCTATTGTAAGACTCATTCATGTTTTTGGTTCTTATATGGTTGGAGAAAACAAGTTTACCTCAGCATCATTCAGTTGGAACTTAGTTTTGTGCATATTCTGAGAAGTGCCTCTATCTACTTCTTGTCTATTTACCCATTCTGCCAGTCTCACTCTATGTTATTTTCTTGCCTGAAATTATCCTTTCTTAATATTCATTAGTGTGATTTTTTTTCTCTCCATAAATCACACTAACTCTGGCTCATATAAATCAAATATTTATAGTGGAGAATATACTTTATTCTCCTTTGAATATTCTGTTCATATCAGTTATGGTATAAACTTAGAGTTAGTATTTTTGTTACTTTATATTATTGTTAATTACTTCATTTAAAATTGTTTCATCAATTGAAATACAGTTTAATGAAAAATATATCTAAAATATAATTATTCCCATTGAAGTTAAATTCAGTTCCCTGATGAGGAAACAATATTTTCTAAATTAATTTTTCTTTTTAAAACAGATGTCCATAATAACATTATAAAGGGTTGAAAGAATAGTCTCAGAATTTCAAGATTTTTGTATCAATATTAATTTGAAGGTATCTTTAAATTCTCACTTTAAAGAAGCCAAAGTTAGACATTTTAGATACCATGCAGGAATAATATCACTTGGTAAAGAAGCATACATAAGTTGAAAAATGGAGGAATGCTGCTGGACTCTCTGTTACCATGTTTTTATCACATGACACTCCCCAACACCTCTTGGGAAGTTGACTGAATAAAGGCCATCTTGAGAGACACACCAAAGATGGGCAACATGCTTACGAAGGTGGTAGGACCAGCAGCAGCATGCTAGCCTAACACTAACATGCTCAAAGGCTCTCCTTACAAGAAAGTAAATAAAGAAAAAAAAAAGAACACAAAATGAAAGCAAACACTCAAGAGTGTCAATAAGTGGCTATGATAAGTGAAAGCTATGAGATAGACAAGAAGCTTGAAAACATGGGTCAACTATCAAAGAGGAAGGGACGGGAAAGCTGGAGTTACCAGCTCTGGAGATGAGTATTCTCCATGGCTTTTTACAAACAGGCTCTCTCATCTCCCACCCTTGTTACCTTGAAACTCCAGTACCACTTGCTTTAGTCTCTGTGAAGCCCTTTAGAGACCATGCTTTGTCATATCAACTAAAAATCTGCTCCTCACATGAAATCTAAACATATGTGCTTCTTTGCACATGGAAAGAGTCAGACAAATATAAGTAGAAAGGGAACTGATTTACAATTATACTGTTTTGGTTTTTTTTATAAATAAGTTAGCAGTCTTGAAGGCAGGAAACATATGCCTTCTGCATTTTGGCATACTATTAATTGGACAACAGAATAAAAACATCTGTAGTGAGTTTATCTACACCAATCTGCTCATTTAGAACTGTATCTTAGCAGGGGAGTACCCCAAAGTGTATCTATTGTCTTTGCATGGGGTGTCCTAGGAACTGAAGGCTGTGGATCATTGGCTTGACACTTAGGAAACCTAGGTAACAACCAGAATTCAGCCAACACAAAGAGATGATGCTTTGGGAAAATCATTCAAACTCTTTCAACCTTGGTTTCCTTCTTTGCAGGGCTCAGGAGACCTATGTTCGAGGAGAGTTTGCAGTAGCACAGATTCAGTTATCACCTGATTTATTTGTTGGTATAGCAATATCCAGTTTACACCTATTGTTACAGTTATCAAGGAAGGGTTAATGACATACAACCAAAGGGGTTATATGGCACTTCAGAATGACTTTCAATGCTTTTAGTCCTGTGTAACTTTTGTTTGTCATTTCCATTCGTGCTTGATTTAAATGTGGGTGACATTTACATATATCTTATTCAAATAAAGGTCTCCATGTTCCTAAAACAATAATTAACAAAGGCTAGATTTAATTTCTTTTCTCAATTTCACTATTAAGTACAAAAAAAAGAGAAAAATGCTTTATTCTCAAGCTTGGAAAATACAACGTTGTTTGCAGCCTTAAAAAAAGAAAATGGGCTAAGTTGAGGCATTTTGTCTAAGATTGCACTTGGACTGGCCAGAGGCATGAGCTGCGAGAGTCCAGCTGCATCCTCTCTTCCTCCTGACTGAGCTCCTAGGTTGTCCCCCAGGTAGCAACAGACCTATGTCTGCTCTTTCCTTCCATCTTGCACTCTCAAAATCTTGCTCTCTTGGCTCCATCCAAAACAGTCAGTTAACAATGAAGAACATATCTGCGAAGGTCAGAATATATTGTTCATTTAGAATAACATTGGCATTTTGAAACCTGGTTCCAGTAGTGGTGAGCACCTGGAACTGGAGGGATTTCCCATTTGCTTCAGGATTATTATTATTTTCTAAATAAATTGGTGTATTGGTTCATTATTATGATGTTTCATTTAATGTATTTTGATGACACTTACACTCCTCTCCCACACTCTCCCCATATCCAACCTCCCATTCCTTTTTTAAAAGCTGTCAAGTCCAATTAGTATTGCCCATCTACTCTTGGGTAAGTGGCTATCTACTAGAGTGTGGTCCACATGACCAGGGGTCACACCCTTAACAAACACTCATTCTTCTGTTCTGAGTAGCCATTAATTGTCAATAGCTCCTAAGCTAGGGGTGGGATGTCACATCCCCTTCCTCTCTCCATGCTCCTGTTTTATTGGGCTTGAGCGTGCACGAGTCGCGTGTGACCTGTTTTACCTCTGTGAATTCATATGTGGAATTGTCTTGTTGTGTCTGGAAAACACTATTATAACCACCCATCACCTATGACTCTTACAGTCTTTCTGTATCCTCTTTCACAGTTAACCTTAGCCTCAGGAGGATGAAGTATGATACAGATATCCCATTTAGGGTTGAGCAGCAGTATCCTACTATACATGAGTGAAGCAAAAGAAGCAGGCTAATTCTCTATGCAAAAGACTCTCCTCTCTCTCTCTCTCTCTCTCTCTCTCTCTCTCTCTCTCTCTCTCTCTCCCCTCTCTCTCTTTCCTTCCCTCCAGCCCTCCTTACCTCTCCCTTCCCCCTCTCTATATGTTCCTTCCCAGACTTTGTGTGAGTGTGTGCGTGCATGCGTGCATTGCTTTGGAAAAGAAATTCCAGCTACATTTTTTTTTCTATCTCATCTGTGAGATAGAATGTTAACTGTTCTCTAAAGTGATTTCATCTGCTCTATTTGGGGGACACTGTTGGCCAGTAGGTGTCAGGGAATGATTTTCCTTATCACTGACAGCTCTTTATTGACTCAGCCAGCAATAGCCAGGTTGAAAAACATTGTTTATGCAAGGTCCAAATGTATGCAGCTATCTCATTAGGTGCAGATGTCTGTATTCTAGATAAAATCTTCACACCAGCGCCCAAACCAACATTGTGTTAAGGGACTGAATTCCACAAAATTCAGCCCTTATTATCTGAACTCTTTTGGGGAACCATGCATCGTGTTCCTCTCCCAGCCTCTAGCCCTTCAGATCACTAAGGGAGCAGTTTAAAAGCACTGAAATACAGCAGGAAGGTATTTGCAATTATAAGATGCTGCCCTTTGCCAAGACTCAAGAGGTCTATCAGAATTTTGTCATAAGAATCTCTGCCTGTAGCCGAGTCAAAACAAAATATTTCTGAAGATTTTGCCTGGGAAAAATACAGAGAATTAACAGTGAGAGTGACTAGTGGGTGAGGACTAGGTTAGCTAAATAAAGGCCATCAGACAGGTTGCTGTTGTGGTTTTGTTGTTGTTGTTATTGCTATTAAAATGAGTCCTGGAGAAAATGTGAGCTAAGTCACTAACTGATTGTTAATTACTGGCAGAATTTGATTTAGAGTGACCAGGCAGAGGTTCTGCTGACCTCAAGCAGAGAAACTATTTTAAATAAGATTTTAGTTTGCTGTGTAGTGTTAAAACCCCTAGGTTAGCAAGTAAGCTTGTACTAAGGATAGTGAGTTTGGTTAGATTTAAGGAAGACATGCTTGATTCTAGAGATGACTGGTGCTAATTCAGGGCAGAAAAGAGGGGATGTTGGGAAACCCATTCCTAAAGTACATTCAAGTAGCATTGCATTGGGTTTTATAGTTCTAAACGTGCTGATAGCAGAGTCAGTTCAGAAATAATTTTTATGCTGCTTTATTTTATTATACAATTTTATTTATGAATTCCTGGTGACATAGTTCTGCCACAATGATTTAAATAGAAAGTGAAATAGTGAATGATTGCAATATTGTATGTAAATTAATGCTTTTACTATAATAGAAACTATTATAATATTTTAAAAAGGAAATATGTATAATTGGACCTGAGACCACTTAGCAGGTAAAGGCACTTGTTTCCAAGACTTGTAAAATCTGAGTTCAGTCCTTGTGGACACACATGACAGAAGGAAAGAATAGATTCCTATAAGTTGCCTTCTGACCTTCACATGTGGGCCCTGGCACAGGTATGCCCAAAATGAATGAATGAATGATATAATAAAATTGTACATTTCCTACTGGACTGCTTTTATGTTGGTATATTAATTTTTTTAGATCCCTGTTCTTTATAGATGGCAGTTTTACTAGCTTGGCAGGAGACGGGCATTTTAAAGAAATACTTGTGCCCCTTCCTTTTGCTACCAGACTGTTGAAATGGAGAATCCAGGAAAATTAAAATTTCACAAGACATAAAAGACTGGAACCCTGCTGTCTGCCAGAAGAGGAAATTGCCTCCCAGGAAGAGATTTCACACACTTCTGTCATCTTATGGCATTCCCTTGCAGTACAAGATGGAGCCAGCCACTGTGGTTCTAGTACTGTACACTACATAATGCATATCATCTATTATTATTTCTGTATTTCTATCAATTTTGAATCTATTATTAACCATTCTCTTTCTTGCAAGTGTTTTTTCTCTCTCTCTCTGTCCCTCTGTCTCTTTGTGTGTGGGTATCTTGGTCTTTTCCTGTACATGTGGGCCCCAGCACGGTGACTATTTCTGTCTCTTTTCCCTCTGTCTCTCTCTCTCTGTCTCTTTCTCTGTCTCTTTCTGCCTCTGTCGCTCTCTGTCTCTCTGTCTCTCTGTCTGTCTCTCTCTCTCTGTGTATGTGCCTCCTTTGTGCAATATGTTTTAGTCATAGTTATCATTCCCCAATTCCTTCCAGATTAACACATTTCCCTACTAAGCGCATCTAGTCCAATGTATGTTGTCCAAAACTGTTGGTTATGGGGCCTTCCCTGGAGAGTGGTTGACTTCTCAGATGTCACACCTTTTACAAAATGATTACTATCAATTACCAACAGCTCCTCTACTAGAGGTGGGACTTTGTTTGTAGATTCTCCCTCCTCCATGTTGGAATTTTGTCTGGCTTGAGCTTGTGCAGATATTATGCCTGTCCTTTTGTTTTGGAGAATATTGTTCTTATGACATTTTTCCTAACACATTTTTTGTTTTATCCCCCTTCACCCAATCCTTTTCCTCATTGCTTTGCCCCCACACCCAGCCAGCCCTGCCTTTATAATCTTTTGTCCTCAGTATTCTCTTTTCACCTTCATGTCATATGTATTCTAGGATTATAACAACCATTCATTCTTCAGATGTCATTTCTCTCCACCATGGTTCCCTTCCTGGTTTCATGACCTATTCCCACATTCCTTCTCACTTGATTACACATACATAAAAATCAGAGGATAAGATCTGCATGTGAGAGAGAACATGTGGTGTTTGTCTTACTGCGCCCGAGTTACCTCACTTAATATAATATTTTCCAGTTCCATTAATTTTCCTGAAGATTTCTTAATGCCATGAAAAAAAAAGCACATGATGTTTTAAATGGAGCATTCACTTCAGTTTTATGTCAAGTCAGATTGTCTTTGTCATTTTTGTAAGAAGAGATGGGAATAGAAAAAAATTGTGGCTATCTTTTAACACTTATTTTATAAAGCTACTCATCCAATCCATTTCCTGAATCTTAGAAAAAGCCACTCGATATACCTACTTTTTTGTGTAATTCAGAATTGTACAGAACTGAATTATAGTCCAATGTTCAAAGTATATGACTTACAAAAACTTACCAAAGATAAGTTATCATAAGAAAATATGCCTTCTTAGAAGGGGGAACAAAATACCCACAGAAGGAGTTGCAGAGACTAACTATGGAGCAGAGACTGAAGGAAGGACAATCCAGCCTGATATTGCTGTCTCCTGAGAGGCTCTGACAGTACCTGACTAATACAGAAGTAGAGGCTCACAGCCATCCATTAGACTGAGTACAGGGTCTCCAGTGAAGGAGTTTGAAAAAGGACCCAAGGAGCTAAAGGGTTTGCAGCCCTTTAGGATGAACAACAATATGAACTAACTAGTACCCTCAGGGCTCCCAGGGACTCAACCACCAACCAAGGAGTACACATGGTAGGACTGATTGCTCTGGCAGCGTGTATATAGTAGAGGATTGCAAAGTCGATCATCAATGGGAGGAGAGGCCCTTGACCCTGTGAAGGTTCTGTGCCCCAGTGTAGGGGAATGCCAGGGCCAGTAAGTGGGAGAGGGTGGGGTGGCAAGCATGGGGAGGGGGGAGGCAACGGGTTTGTTCTTGTTGTTTTTTTGTTTTTGTTTTTGTTTTTTTTATTGCAGGGGAGGAACTGGGAAAGGAGAAATCATATGACATGTAAATAAAGACAATATCTAATAAAAAATTTTGAAAAAAAGTGATTTTTACAAAAAGGTAAAAAAAAGGAAATATGCTATAGTATAAATATCAGTAATGATATTTTATGTTCATTACCTTAAATACAGAGATCTGTTTTGATGGACTGGATGATCTAAAGGCCAATCTCATCACTGGCAAGCCCTCTATGTCATAGTAAGCTTTCCATTGTTCTAAAACTACATCTCATCACTGGCAAGCCCTCTATTTCATAGTAAGCTTTCCATTGTTATAAAACTACATCTTTCACAGATGCAAAATATCTAATAATAGCTTGAAGTTAGGGTAAATAAAAAACTACCAAGGGAAGTAAAATTTGCCTTAAAGGTTACCTCCATCTCTCAAGGTTCTGAAGGTGCAGAACTGTGAGAAGAATCCTTGAGACTTACCATTAGGCCTTGCCCCAGCAGCATGCTATTGAACTCCACAAATATGGCAGAAATTCATCTTTTGCAGAAAGGAAATTAATTTTGTATTTATTGCTCATGTGGTATTATTTCAAACAAAAGTATACCCCTACTAATATGGTTTAAGCCAAATATCCTGTGCATTCCCAAATTTGGAAACAGCTGGTGACCAGTCACTGAATCAAGTCCCTTTGATTATTTAAAAAGTGCACAATATGACTTTTGGGTCTTCATTTCTTAAGTTGGGTAGTTCCTCCCCTCCCAGCTTGCTTTAGCTTCCAGTTCTTTATTCATCTTCTGGATCATCTCTAAAGTGTTCCAGTATTTCATGAGTCAGTCTACTTGAGAAAGTGCTCCAGCTGCTAAGAAACACATCAGGGTTTGTGTTTATGTGTCATAGTTTTTTCAGCCTCATGATATATATTTCTTCATAGCTTCTGGGCACAAGGACAAAGCAACAATGATGTTATCATAGAAGTATTTCTGCTTTATTCTTACTTTTAGAATGTTTGTATGACAACATGGTTTACCAGTGAGTCAAATTCCTTAGTTAAGAGTACAAAGTAGACATAGGAATGATAGTTTCATTCCACTCAAGTCTAGAGATTCCACACTGGCAGTTTTCACTCAGCTTTAACAATCCTAACTTTGCTAGATAGCAGTTGTAAGAAGCACTTCCAAAAATAACTGGTTTCATTTCTTAGATTTTGTACCTTGAATATAATGTAGGCTTCTTATCTGACAGTCTAATTAGATATAATATACATCTATTGAGAGTGTACAAACACAAAATAGTGGAAATAAAGTAAACCTTAGTGCTACTAAATTAATGCTGGGATCTAGCAGGAGAGGTAAATATGAATGAAAATGATTCTCATGCACATTGGTAATAAATTATTAGAGATAAAAGTTAAAGCGATCTTACAGGAAATGAATTAAATAGAGGAAATATCTTTAACTACTAAGATAGAAGATATTCCTTCTGTGAATAAGTAACAGATTGACCTAAATTAAACTAATACTGAAAGTTTCAGTTTATTTGACACGGAAATTTTAGTGGCGAAATCTGTGAAATGAGGAAATATATGTATAACCTGTATACATTATCTTATGTATAGATAATCTCCTTATGTATTATATATTAATATGTATGGATATATAGATAGATAGATAAATAGATAGTAGAAAGATAGAAAGATAGAAATAGAGATATTACATATGTAGTAGTTGGTGATTGGAAATGTGGCTAGTAAGTTTATACATTTTATAGATCCTGGGAAATCACTGTCATTTTTAGAGTGAGAGTGTGATGAACAGGGTTGTATTTCAATAAAATTGATATGGTATTCAAGAATAAAATTTACTCAAATATAAAAGTTGTTTGAAAAACAAATAATTGAGGAACAATTTAACAGAAGTTTGAGAAACAAGGATGGACAGACTGTTTTAGAGGAAATTATCCAATTTAATTGGTGTGGAGAAAGCAGTCAGGGACTGCTCTGAAGCTGCGTGTAGGCTGCAGACAGATGACTCACCTGAAGAAACAGAAAACCAAAAGGCAAGAGACTCCTTTGGATCACAAGAGTCAAAACCAGATTTTACATAAATGGTGAGTCAAGATCATAAAGGAATATCTAAATATTTTTCTAAAATTTGACAACCCTAAGAAAGATAAAGATAGGTTATTAAATTGAGAAATGGAATGTGAAAATGATTTGCAAGTATGGTAGATTTTTGACTGTGGCAAACACTGTGTTCATAGAGTACAACAGAGGACACAACATGGAAGTGACAGCCAATGGAATAAGCCCAGCAGACGGTGAGCTTCAGATGGTTGGAGAAGCAAAAATCACACCTGAGAACCTCCGAACAGCTGTCCCAGCTATGTTAAAAACTTTCAGGGAAAGGAGGCAAGAAAAAGTGAACAACAGAAAATCTCAGCCAGGGCATGAAACTAACTCATCACCAACTCACATTAGAATTGAAAAAATTTAAGAAATAATATATTATTAATAAGAATATTAATACTTAGCATTACATAAAGATGGTCAGTAACAAAAAAGGCTCCATGAACTTGAAGATGGGCTAACAGAGATTATCCAAAATGATTCATCCCAAATAAAGAGAGAAAGTATTGGTAAGCACTGAAGAGAAAGGTGTTCAGAAACACTGAAGGAGAAAAACCGTTTACAACTTAGGATGGATTCAAAGCTTTCAAGTCAAAGAAGCTCAGCAAATCTCAAGAGAGGTAGAAAAAGAAAGATGCCAAATGTAGGAGTATTGGAGTAGAATTATATAGCATAAAACAATTATGAGTTATTGATTTGTTGATTCATTTAGTGATTTGCCGAAAGCACTGCCCTTTCACCCAAAGACAATTTCACTTGCTACCCGGGTCAGAGTGCCGTGAAGGAGTCACTGAGACATTAATCATCTGCTGGCTTCCATGAAGGTGTCTGTAACAACTTGTTTGCTCATCCATCCTGCCTTGTGGTTTTAGAATACAAAATGAGAACACAGACTGGGCCTGACATTGGAGGCTTTCAGAAGCTGTCCCAGCTTCAGTCCTTTGGTGCCATCTCCTCTCCTCTGTCTCATTGGTGCCAGAGTCCTCATTCTATGGAGATTCCTGCAACAATGTCACAAGGAAGTGTGAAAACCAAAACTATAGAGATGATCCTAAAAGTAATAAAAGAAAAAAATTCCCATAATGTGAGAGTAACCATGATAACATCAATATTCTTTTTTCAAGAAAAACATTCTTACCCAGAATTTAATGGACTGAGATTTTTTTTTTTAAAAAAAAATTAGAGACAAAGGAAAAAGAGTAACCATCAGGAATGTTTTAAATCAGCAATAAATATGTCTTTTGGAAATGAAGGTGAAATAAAGATATTCCAGGAACGGCTGTCACAGTCTAGAACTGGTCACAGAGTTTTATTTAAGAGACTTTTTCTTTTAGCATGCTTCTACTGTAAAAACAAAACAAAACAAACAAAACAAGGCATTCTATTGTAGCAAAATGAATAGCACTGTATTATGAGATACTTAAAACATAGCAAAATATTTGAAATCATATGATAACCAACAAAAATGGCAAATAGGGTAAAGAGGGCATGTGGAATTGTGTGTTCATATCCCTCCCATATTCTACATGAAGTGGTTTTATAATAATACAAAGTAGACAGGTTATAGATACAAACACAGCAATGAAATAATAGAAGGCATTACATGCAGAATCCCAGTGGAGATAAAGACAAGAATGCTCAATCTGTATGCTCTGAAGAGACATTTAAAAGGACAAAGGACAGTGACAACTGCAATAGCTTTAGAGACTGTAAGTGGGATAACAAAAGGACCAGAGCCAGAACTGTTTTAACAGTCAAGCCCCCCACTGTGTTTATTGTAGGAAACAAAGTGCAAAGTTGAGAAACAAGATGAAACATGACACAGAGTACAATACAAAGCAATATGCAGTTTCACACCTACGACAGCTGTCTTGGAAAAACACATTAGACGGAGAAGGAGTTACTCTGCTCCTAATTTTAGAGGTTTCTGAACATGATGACTTTGCTCTGATGTTCTGATCACGTTATCAGGTAGAATGTCATGGTGGCAGGAGCAAGGGATAGAAGTCGCTTGCCTCATGGTGAACAGGATGCAGAGCCAGTCAGTGTCCAGGGACAAGAGATAGCCTCCAAGAATATAATCCCCAGGGACTTAATTGCTCCCTAAACTACACATCTAAAGCTCCTACTTCTTGCAAGGTGACAAAATTGTGAATTCATCATTGGGTTAATTTATTAGTTTGTTCTAAGGCCTCATGATTGATTCAATTGCTTCTCAATGATTAGATTTACGAAATGTGTTTTCTGAGGGAACATTGCAAATCTGAAGCAGAACATGTAAGGAAGTGATATGATTCTGTTGCTGTGGGTAAATTTACTTAGCAATGGAGTGTTATAGGCACAGACAGACATGACACAACTTAGGAGGGTTGGCCTTGCATTAAGACAAAATAATCTTAATTGGTACATACTTACCGATGGAGGTCAGGGTACTGCGATTACATAGGTGAGGAGATTACAGTGATAGGGTCTCTGGGATGGGGGCATATGATGACTGGTAACTTCTAGAAAGGACACATACTGGCAATGTCTGGGTCTTAGGATGATGCCCCAGAGTAGGCGCATGGCTCTTGAGAGAAGAGACGTGACATGGGCTCCTTGTTTAGAGCATGGGAACCACGCACACAGTGCATAGCTCCTTAGCCTTGACTCAGGGACTGTGAGGATCCAGGGTTCTCCAGGAGCAAAGATTCTCGGTCTCTGCAGCTTTAATAGAGGCCATTTGGTTGCCTTCCACTTACTTTTTCCTTTCAGGAGACATCCTTCTTGGTTCCAAGGACTTTGTAATGGAAGAGCTGGCGCAGCGGCGGCAGAGGATTTTATTTCCCTTCTCTGTGTAGCCATTCTGAGTTTCCAGGATCCAGAGCGGCTTTGTCACCTTCACTGGCCCCCGCATGCTCCCTCGGATGCTCCAGTGGGAGAGCAAATGTGTTTTCATGGTTTCAGTCTTTACTGTGAGGGGAACGGGCATTTTGCTTTTCTTGGAAGACATCTTGCTCTTCAGTCCAGCAAGTGATCGTGTCTGTATCGCTTAGGAAAAGAGAAAGCATGCTAGTCAAGCCTTTACTTGTTAGACAAAATGTAAAGCTTTAAGGGAAACACTAAGAAGAAATAAAAGTCATAACATTTCAGTTAATAGAAGAGAGGCAACAGAATACTCTAATACAAAAAGCTGGGACAGACATTGCAAAACACATTCTTTCAACAAAACAAAATCATAGAAGAAAGAAAAACTATAGAATAAAATGCAGTGGCGCAGACAGTGTCACTTCTGACACAGAAGACACCTAAAGGGTTCATTTGCTCAACCACAGGCTTTAACTTCCCAACACCAACCAAGTCTATGTAAACAATCCTAGATATTGCAGTTGTTTAAAGGTTGATTTAATTATTAGGTCTATAATAGCATTGTTTTTTATGCAAAATAATTATTATAACATTTTCAAGTATATCTTATTCATAAATCTTTCAGTTATATACTGGTTTTTGAATTGACCAGAAACTATTTTAGGCAATTATTTCATCTAAAATGTTTTATTCACTATTTTCAAACATATACAACCTTTTTACTATCTACTCATTTATACATTTTAGCATAATATTGTTTATGCAGAATGACTTGCATGTAGCCAGTAACATTCTATAAAGTTTACTATAAATCTTTTCTTCCTTTCAATTATTAGCAAGATATCAGCTTCATTATTAAATGAGAGTTATCAATAGGCAAAGACATTTCAATAGAGTAGCAAAGAATTTTAAACCAATTTAATAGTCATGTGTTTAGGACTGAGAAAGGAAAATACAAATGGGCACATAAACTAAAAACCAACCAAACGAACAAACAAAGATACCCCAGAACAAAAACTCAACTTTCAAAAAGGAGAACTTGTTTGTCCAGAAAGGGGAGGAATTTTAGTTTAGTTTACTCAGGCTTCCGAGCATCAGTCTCCTTCTTAAGATTGTTGGTTTTCAGCCCAATGTGATTTTTATTTGATTCAAAAGAACCTGGAGAACTTCCTTGTTGAAGAACAAAGTGCGTGGAACATGGATCAACTTATTTCAAATAAACATTTATCCTGTCACTAATACTGTCTAGTGGTTTGTTTTTAGGTAAACATTTAAAATTACCATTGTGATCCTATTTATCTTGAAACATTTTTATTTCTTTCCAAGAATATGAATGAAATTCACTACAGAAAAAAAAAAGGCACATTCCTAAACTCAAGCTGCACCTCATCAGTTTAGTGAGGGGAAGCTTGAGTTGACGATGGTGAATTCGCCTCACCAAATGATGCTCACATAGATAACACATAGTAGACAATGTTTAATTTAATTCATTGTTGGCTATACTCTAGGTCATAAAAGAACAGCTGGGTGCGTGATGGAGCAGCTCTCTGTTCTTTTCAGAAACATTTATCTTATGTCATGAGACATGGGAAATGTATTTGTATTCCTTAGAGAAGCTGATTCTAATCAAAGTCAAAGGGAATTGCAATCTCTGATCTAAACACATGGTTAGAACTATGTCATATCAAGTTTGGGGGCTTAAGAAGAAGCCTAGGCAATTGGAAACATGATTAAAGATTAAAGGAATTGGGATTATTTGGTTTGGAGAGAGCACGATTGGAAATTGACAGACCATGAGTCTTTAAACATGACATTCTTATTTTGGAGACTGTTGAGCAGCTGTTCCTAGCCCTAGTATATTCTGCCTATAAGGCAACTGTTTGAAAAAGCAGCAAGAGAAATACAGGGCAGATCAAGTAAAAAACTTTCTAATTCGAGTACAAAAATATTGAGGTTTAGAAGAAAGGAATATGTATGTATATAAATATATATGTATTTGTCTATACATATATTCACATATATGTCTATTATAAGTGTTACTGGTTGAAGGAGCTCACATCCATCCATGTGAGTCTCACAACACAGAGATGCACATATATTCTTGGTAATGTATTCATGGCATCCATTCATTTGGATTGAGAGGAAGTGTTTATTATCATAATAATATAAATCACAAGGTGATTTTTATGTGATCTAAAGCAAAAGACAGCAAGAAATAATGGCTGCCAGAGTGTCTATTTTCCTTAGAAACCATCACACTTTCCCTCCAATTAAGCCAGAAATGGGATCTTGGCACTATATGCTATGATTCTCTTATTCCATGGTCATAATAAAAAGGTATTTGACAGAATGAGAAAAAGGCTTTACAATGTTCTCCTGATGTTCCCACATTTTTCTTTGTGACTGTTACTAGCTGAAATAGATATGAGTCAACGGAATCTCTCTAGTTGAGATGTTCCTCTTCTTCACAAACCAGAAGAAACTAGACTAGCTTAAAACACAGATAAGGCAAATCAGAGACAACATAAATTCATTAGTAAAAACCTAGCATAAAAGAAAAGGATTTAAATTAAACCCAGACTTACAAATGAAAACATAACAGTATTTATCTGTAAGACTCTCCAACATTTTAGTGTGGAAACATTCTATACTTGTGAATGTATATGTTTACAATGTAACACAATTGAGTTTAAACAAATTTTAATGAGCTATGTTTTATGTAAAACAAAATATGTCCTTTTACATTTCAATGAGCTTTAGCAAGCATACACACTTATGTGGCCATTACTACAATGAAGAAGTGTGTGTGTGTGTGTGTGTGTGTGCTTGTGTGTATTGAATGAAGGTGACAAAGTGTAGAATGCACATGTGGAGGTTGGAGAACACCCTGGGGTGTTAGTCTTTGTTTTCACCTTGTTTTACTTTGCCAGACTAGCTATCTCCTGAACTTCCTAGTATCCCAGCATACACTTACCATCTTGCAGTAGGAACACTGTAAAACAGACATGGGTTACACAGCTTTTTGAAGATTCTGGGGATCCAAATTCAGTGGCTTATGCTTGCCTAGAAAGCATTTCACTCATAGGACAATCTTTCAAAAATCTAAGAAACAGAGTATACTTTTTCCTCCTAACTAATTCTGTTGCCTTCCTCTGAGAATATTCGATGGTAACAACAATCTACTGTCTGGTAAGATAGAATAGATATTTTTTCTCATACATAGGGTGGTTATAGAGTGCAGAGTCTTTTTACACTCCTTTTCACAGCTTAATGGTTTTGAGATTCACTCATGTTGTTACTTTAACCTGTAAGTTCAGATCCTCGTTTTCACTGATACATGGTCATAGTCATTACATGTTTTTAGTATAAAAAAACTGTCACCATTCTATTTCTGGACGAGTCTGTTTGCACATGAATTTTCAATATGGGACTTGGTGCTTATGACTGAGGTTCCTGAGTTACATAGTAAATACTTCATAATTCATAGGGACTCTTTTTGTAAAGGATGTGCATTGTTATGTTTTTGTCAATGTTGTAAAAATGTTTACACTGCCATAATCCTTGATATCACTTGATTTTGTCAGTCTGATTTTTCCCTCATTGTCATGTGTATTGTGATTTTAATTTGCCTTCTTCCTGATGACCAGTTATGCTAATTGTATTTTTACATATTTGTTGCTGATTTGTTCATCCTTTTCTTGTATCTATAGAAAAATTATCTGCTTATTCATTGAGAGGTTGTATTCACATATATTTATTCTCAATCTTAATGATAAAGCCTTGAGTTTCTCACTATTAAGTATACAAATATGATGCTAGCTGTGAATTTACAATTTGAGAATTTACAAATATTTTTTTACCAGCGGGAAAAAATCCTCTGAGATGCTCTGACACAAAAGTATTCATTGCTTAAATGAATTATGAAAACATTACTTCTCCAAATAATTATTATATACCCAATATTTCTGCATGCAGTCATTGTAATATATACATTGAATATATATAATATTCATATGAGATATATATATTTGTGTATACCATTGATACATCATGCCAACACACATATGCCTCCACCCAATCCCCACAGCTGTGGTTTAACTTTTCTATGCAATACATTTCAAATCTAAGAAGCTGTTAATATAATTAACCCAATTTATCACTTGCTTCTTAATCCTGTGCTCATGCTGTTCTTATTTAGAAATCTCTGATACTCTCATGTGAAGAAGACTTTTGTCTGGTTTCTTCTAGACAACCTATAGATTTAACTCCTATCCGTCTTGCTTTCTGGGCTAATTTTTTTTTTACAGAGGGTCAGGAAAAGATCAAAGGTCACCATTTTCCATTTTCCTAAGATTCCCAACTGATTTTGTTGACTAGATTACCCCTTTTCTCACTTACCCACTCATTTCTTCCCTTCTTCTCTCCCTCCTTCCTCCCTCACCCTCTATCTTGATCTATACATGTAATTTATTCAAGTACTATCTTGAATATGTTTCTGCAATAGTTTCAAAAGTGTTTAAATTCCTTTTTGGTTTGATGTAAGCTTTTAGTAATGCTTTGCATCAGAAAGCTCATGATGTCTGAAATACTCATTATTCTGCAGTCCTGCTGCATATTTGCCAGTGTTGAAATTATTGAGGATAATTTATCCATCTCTCTCTTTGATTTTATCAGCTTTTTCTTTGAGTTTTGAAGTTTCATTTTAGGGCTCTTACATACTTTTTGATGAATTTACCCCTTTATCATTTTATTATTTATATTTTCAGTTTTTCTACTTATAATATCATTTTCTATTCTCAATAATTAAATTTTTTGTACAAAACATAAAAGATAAGGCATAGCTTTTAATTGGCATTGTGATGTTTATATGTAGTTCATCTGTTAACATGGTTGTGCTTAGCAATCAGGTTTTGCTTTTTAACCCAATTTTCTCTATGTCCACTGTATTTTCATTATCTCCTTCCCTATATCAAATATTTTTGTAGATTAACTTACCTTTCATGCCACAGGTCACAATTATCTGGTTGTTGGCATATCTACTAATTCCTGCCTTTTTTCTTTCTTCCTTCCTTTCTTCCTCCCTCTTTTTCTTCCTTCTCTTCTTTCTTTCTTTCTTTCTTTCTTTCTTTCTTTCTTTCTTTCTTTCTTTGTTTCTCTCTTTTTCTTTTCACTTCTAGGCAGCACGCTTGTTATAAGTCTGTCTGTTTTTGTTTTTATTTTGTTTTTTTGTTTTTTTGGTTTTTTTTTGATTTTTCAAGATAGGGTTTCTTGTATAGCCCTGGCTGTCCTGGAACTCACTCTGTAGACCAGGCTGGCCTCGAACTCAGAAATCCACCTGCCTCTGCCTCCCAAGTGCTGGGATTAAAGGCATGTGCCACCACCACCCTGCTCATTATAAATCTGTAAGTGCATAGATTTTTTACTTTTCAGGTTAGGCTTACAGTAACCATCCACGGAGGTTACAGTCCACTCCAGTTCTATGTCCTATGTGATTTCAAGAATCACTCTTATGCTAGTGGTGGACTGTATCAGAGACAGTTGCAATGCTACTTCATACAGTTTTATGTCTGCTTATAGTGGAAGCTATAACTTTGAAACAAATAGTGGCAGAAGGCAAAGGCAAAAGGCAAAAATTTTCCATTCCTTCCCCAAATACTAGAGACAATTCTATTATGCTTCCAAGCACATAGGACATCCCCAAAGCTTCTGATACTGCACAGTATCCCCATCATAACATGATGGTGTGAAATATGACCAGCACATTGAGACTCAAACATGGAAATATGAAAAAAAAAAGTTTCCCTAAAGTTAAGGATCATCTAGTTCAAATGCATAGCAAACCCCTTAACTGAAGGTACATAGAATAAACGTGTGTATGTAACGTTTTCCTCCATGTTTGGTTACTACATTTGTGGTCGTCCTCAAATCAATTTTTCATAAAAGCACATCAGCAGTGAGGCATCTTCAATGTGAATTCAATTATCATTTATAAAATGAAATACACTGTGCTATTCATTGTTTCCACATGGATATGGGGAGTTTGGCTTGGGGGTCTTGGCCAAAATGTTCTATTTGTTTTTAATTTGACTCACCTCCCACTCAACTTGAAAAATTCCCTAAGACATTGGAATTTCCAAAGACATTTCATCAAAATTTCAAAATTTCTCTTCATCAGCTTTTCAAGAAAGCCAGCAGAGAACCCTGAGTTTTGTTAGGTGGTCCCAGTAATCTCAAAGCTGTGAGAATTTAAGCCAGCAGAAAAAATTCAGTGAGATGAGTATTCATATTAAAGTGTGTTGATACTTAATAATCCCAATGTTCCATCAACAATAACCCCAAGGTCCCATTAGCTATTTTATATCATCAAGTTTTTACTCAGAACATTTTTATATCATCTTTTATCTGTGTTGGGGGTGGGTTGTGTCAGGGTCTCTGTGTGATGGTTTGTATACACTTGCCCCAGATAGTGGCACTTAGGAGTCGTAGCCTTGTTGGAGTATGTGTGTCACTGTGGGCATGGCCTTTAATACCTTAGTTTTAGCTGCCTGGAAGCTAATATTCTGCTAGAAGCCTTCAGGTAAATATGTTGAACTCTCAGCTCCTCCTGCACCATGCCTGTATGGATGCTGCCATGCCTTGATGAACTCTGAGCTTGTAAGCCAACCCCAATCAAATGTTGTCCTTTACAAGTTGCCTTAGTCATGGTGTCTCTTCATAGCAGTAAAACCCTAAATCAGCCTGAAATGCATTATGTAGCCCAGGCTACCTCAGAACCCAGACAAGTCTTCCTGCTTCAGCCTCATGAAAGCTGGGATAATAGGTGTCAGTCATGACACCCAGCTGTTTATGTTATAATGATTAATTCTATGTATTTTAAACGTTTTGTTACAGAGGATTGATTCTAATTATTCATGATGAAGAAAACCATTTACTTTATATAGTATTTTAAATAATACACAGCACACAGCAGCATCTTGATTAATAATTAATCTTAAGATGCCTGTGGACACCAGTAAGATGATAAATAAGGATCCTTGAAGAAAAGGGACCATCACCATCATAGTAGTTTTAAAAACAACCATCAGCCTTTTAGAACATATAATTCAGTTTCTTCCAAAGGGAATCAATTCCTAAATTAGTTTTTAAAAGCTCTTGGTTTTAGGTAAATGCAAATAAATAATTTGCATGAAGATAAACAAAAGAGTGCAAATATTAAATGCTATTTGTAACCGTTTCTGTGAAAGAGGTAAAGAAACTGTACACACCTTTAGCATGAGATTATAACAGACTCAAAAATACCATACTTAAATACAGTGACTTCATGAAATTCATAGGCCAGTGAATGGATCTAGAAAATATTGTCCTAAGTGAGGTAACCTAGTCACAGAAGAACACACATGGTATGTACTCACTGATAAGTGGATATTAGCCAAAAAAAAAAAAAAAGCTGAGAATACCCACAATACAACTCATAGACCATATGGAGCTCATGAAGAAGGAAGACCAAAGTATGAATACTTAGGTCTTAGAAGGAGGAACAAAATACCCATGGTAGGAAATACGGAGTCAGTGTGAGCAGAGACTGAAAGAAAGGCCATTCAGAAACTATCCCACCTGGGGATCCATTCCATACACAGTCACCAAACCCAGACACTATTGTGGATGCCAACAAGTCCTTGCTGACAGGAGCCTGGTATAGCTGTCTCCCAAGAGGCTCTGCCAGAGCCTGACCAATACAAATGTGAATGCTTGCACCCAACCATTGGACTGAGCATGGAGACTCCAATGGAGGAGTTAGGGGAAGAACTGAAGGAACTGAAGGAGTTTGCAACCCCACAGGAAAAACAATATCAACCAACCAGATCTCTCCCCAGCCCCCAGGTCCCAAGGACTAAACCACCAACCAAAGAGTACAAATGGAGGGACTCATGGTCCCAGATCATATGTAGCAGAGGATTGCCTTATTTGCCATCAATTGGAGGGGAGGCCTTTGATCATGTGAAGGCTAGATGCCCCAGAGTAGGGGAATGCTAGGGTGATGAGGTGGGAGTGGGTAGGTGGGTGGGGGATCACCCTCATAGAAGCAGGGGGAGGAGGGATGGGATAGGGGTTTGTGGAGGGGAAACCCGGAAAGGGGATAACATTTGAAATGTAAATAAATAAAAGGACCAATAAAAATTGCAACAAAGAAGTGTCGTGCATTTGGCAAAGAATGAAACTTTCAAGACCAGTATAGACTGGAATGTTGGCACTGTAGGAAATCCTTATCCTTCTACCCCTTCAGAAAGATTTACAACTTATGACAAGTTCACCTAATAAAAACCAGAACAATGTTAGATTAATGATGGAAGTCGTCTTGCTAGAGTAAGTGAGACAGAAGTGGAGTAAGTGAGACAGAAGTGGAGATTTGGTGTAGAGTCATGACACTACAAGGTCCACTCTAGCTCTGTCTTCATCCCATTGAGCACCCATGTTTGTTTGACATCAAATTATAGCTTGAGAGACTATCGGAGGCAGGTTAAATCCTGCCATGTTTCCTAACTGAACCTAACTGAAGTCAAAGGTATTTAATATTCTTTTTCCTCATCATGTATTAAGCATAGAGAGAAGCGAGTGCCCTCCAGGAAGTGCACTGTTACGCATTTTGGCCTGAACTTCTGAGTGCCTGCAAAAGCACACAGACATGGCAAGGACTTTAGGTGGTAGAAGGGTTTCATTTTAACAGGAATCATATGAGAGACAGACCGTCACAAGCGTGAGCACCACCCTCATAGTTGGCATATCAATTTATTGTGCGGAAATAAATGTCTCAAGTGCTTTCCAAAGGAATGGAAATGAAAAAGCCAGGAAAGGGGGTAGGGTTACATAAGATCCAGATGAACAGGGTAAGATTCCTATGGAGCTCATGAGAATTCCTCCACTATCACCATGCCATGGAAAAAAACAGTGTGGGCAAAGTTCACAGGCAAAAGTTTTAGGCCAATTTTCATTGAAACATGGGCTCTGCTAATTCTCAGCTTAAATGTTAAAATATCTCAGAATGGTTGCATTCATGTTTTGAGGAGGAGCACCTCTGTTTACTCTCCCCAAGAACTTGTTCTGCCAGAGTTCTCTGAATAATTACATTAGCTTTCAAAATATACAATGTTATAAACAGTAGAATCATTTTATTTTTTAAAAATTTTATACTAACTCAATATCTAGAAGAGGCACCTGTAACATGACCCATGCCTTATTACCTCATTCATAATCTTACCTATGTAAGATTTTCTTCATGCCACATCAAATTTCTAAGAAAAGCACAGCACAAGCCTCTAAGGTAGGTTGTTTTAGCTGAAAACCTCTTACTTGCAATCCTTAAATTTCTACCAGGGTCTTATGGTACATCCTAACTTCTAGTGTTCCCAAGATATTGGAGCCTGAAGGTGAGTAGAGCGGTTCCTGATGGGTGAGCACATGCCTTTACCTCTTACAAAATGGACTTGGGTGAAAATACTGTCAAATTATAGTTGAGCACTGAAACTATGGGGTGGAACTACCATCATTAGGAGGCCTCATGGACTTTTAAGTGTGTCAAAATTTATAGTCTCAATGGGGTTTTCTAGTAGAATATACAGTGTGTAATATGTATAAACCATTACTTATATTAAGTTAAATCTATGAAATTACAAAATAAAAGTAATTGTTTCAAAAAACATAAGCACAGAATTTTGAAATGTATACATATACATATCCCTTCAAAACAAAAAAGTGGTGGAGAATTTACTAGGAGATTGACAAATCCTTTTATTTTCAAAATAGTTTTATATTGATATTGAGCATCCAGAGATTAATGCAAAGATGGAAAAATGCTAAGATGTTGCTGTCAAGATAAAGAATAGTGATTTTTCAGGGGACTTAGAGTTTTCATGGACTGGCTTCCTTTCAGCCTTGATTCTCAGTGTTTACATATAACTGACTACCTATCCTTAGATGGCAGAGTCAGTCCTGGTATGAGTCTTCAGGAAACAGGTCTGAAGGGATTTAGAAGTATTTGGCCTTGGCATTTCAAAGTAAGGGGAGAAATAAGTGGCTCCCTCAAGTTCTGTTTTCTCTAGAAACCTCAATAAGCAAACAGAAGAGGAGACTATATACACTTCTTCCCAGGTATTGAAATGGTGTCCAATCTATGAGGTCGAAGGTTTGCACTGATGGTTTTGTTGCTGGACGTCGCTCTCATATTTTCAGCAAGGCAAAAAATAGCTTGAATTATGTAGTTTATTGACAACCTATTCTGGTCAATGTGACAACTTGGCAAACGGTGAGGTTACAGAGCAAAAACTTGACATGTGGGCATCTCATAAAAGGATATATTGGGAGAAGTAGGTGGTAACACGTGAAGTAGACAGACTTCATTTTCCCCACTTAATTCTACTATCCATGCCTGTGGCTGGGATGTTTTCATAGAGCAAAGTGTGGCGTTTCGTGGCTGTTGTCCCCAATAATAATTTTATTTATGGCTCCACAGTTCTTAACATGAAAAATAAGCCATGAAACATCAATCATGACAAAGAAATGTTTCAACACATTCAGAATTTAAAACTCAAGATGTTAACTTTTAAGATGCAAAAAGCCAAGGTCCCTAAGGAAGATGACAGAAAACTTGGATCAAACAACTACTTTTCCTCTTAGCCCCAAGGAACCACATTGCCATATTATGGTGTACAAAGAAGGGCTGGGGGTAGCACTCAGTCTATGGCTGCCTCGCTCTGAGAAGGGGCTATGTGGCAATAACCTTGGGCTATGCCCACTTGGAAAATACTATCGATATATTATGGATACATTAGGAACTTGACCATTTTTCTTAATGGATTAGTTAGGAGCTTAACCATTTCTTTTAATTTTTTTGTCAATACAAGTGCATTACTGCATGATACTATGCATCACAGCTATATTAGAAAAGAAATCATAAAAGAGAAAGAAAAACAGCAGGAGAAAAAAGATCAAGAGGAACCCATGAAGGGACAGAAATGATTTATGGAATTGGTTCTTACATGAAGGCTGGGGATTCCCAAACTTGACAGTTGTGTCAGTCTACTGGGAACTTAGGGAAGAGCTGATGTTGCATTTTGAGTCCAAGGGAAGTTTGTGGACAGAATGAGAGTGAGGTTGGTGTAGTCTGAATATTTCCCCAAAGCTCATGTATTCCCAGGCTTAGTTCCCATAGTGGCATTATTGAAGTGGAGGAACCTTTCAGACATGGACCTACCATAAGATCTTGAGGTCACTGAAGGCATAAGGAATACTGTTGCACCCTGGGCCCTTTCTCTTCTTTCAGTTCCTTGCCTGTGAGAAAAGTATTTCACTCTGCCCACATACTCCAGCTGTAGCATGATGCTGTCCTATAGACCTGAAGCAATGAGACCAACCAACCGCAGACTGGAATCCCTAACACTGTGAGCAAAAACATTCTCTTTAATAAGTTAATCATTATTTCAGATATTTTATTACAGTGATGGAAAGCTAACTAACATCACTCTACTCTGCAGCAAAGAAGTCAAGCTGACTTGTCAGTTGTGAGAACTGAGAATATGGGATGCAGACTCCGGATGAAACAAAGAGAAAGTTTTAGACCTGTCCCGTGCAATGGAATTTGAGTGCTGGTTTACTGTCAAAAGTATTTCAGAGTGAAGCTTGTGTGTGTCTGCAAACATCAAGAGGCCCCAATTTGTATAGAAAGCTACCATTAATCACCCCAGCCATAGATTTAATGTGTGTTGTGAGATGCTTTCTTTATGATTTACATTTTGGACAAAAAAAAACCCAATATTTTCTTTCATGACTTTAAAGAAAGGTAAATTACTTACAAGGATAATGATATGGACCCAAGCATAGATCCCAGCAAAAGGAAAGAAACGTCTGACCGAAGTGCCTCAAAAGATCGATTTTGCTTATATTTGCTGATTTTGGAGATAAAAAAATTATCAAAAGAGAGGAGCTTATTGTAAATGGGAAATTGAATAAAGCATACAGTATTCCAGGTACCCAAGGGATGAAGTATTATGTAGTGCCTGTCACAGTTGCGAGAATAAGCATGATCCTCACTGGCTGTGTATGAGTCCTATCTCCATCCATATCCATCTCCACTATAAGATCTTAAGCATGTTGATTAACCTCTTTCTGCTCTTTGTCCCATCTTTAAAGTGACCCTAGAAATAGTACTCTTCAACGTGTTGTGTGAATAACGTAGTCCATATTACTTGGTGCTCTATTGCAAAGTCAAAGTGCTCCAAGTATAAATACTCATAATCTCCCACTGTTTCTGTGGGTAAGAACATGGTAGAAGCTTTGCTGAGACCTTTGTCTCAAGCTCTGTAACTGGGATGTAGTCATGATGTTGGGACCACATTGGTTCATCCATCTGGTGGCTGACTGGTGTTGATGGTTGACCAAAGGTCTTGGTTATTCTAAGTGTAGACCTCTCCCCAAAAATGTAGAAGAGTTTATACAGCAAAGTGGCTGGCCACCCAATAACAAACAATGTATTTGGAGAAGTATCAGACACAAGTGATTCTGCCCACAACTGGTTGCAGAGTGACATAGGAACGCTTTTGTCCTACTCTTTCCCGTAGACTGAATTTATAATCTGGCACACGTTTGAGGGGGAGGGAATACATGTGGAAGAGTATCAGTGAATTTATGACATATGTAAAAATTACATATGTAAAGTATACAGAACTAAATAATACATAAGTACATTATATGCTTAATCAAATAATAAACAGTTTGACAGCTTAGTTGTCAGAGTTTAAGAAGATCTCTTACTTTTGTATTTCCTCACTATCTCGGGGCTTCTTGTTCCTGAATCCCTGATGATAACAATCTACAGGTGCTTAAGACAATACTATAAAGGTTATAGTATTTTCATATAAGCTGTACATACCCTCTCTTGTCTTTTGAATCATGTCTGGATTGCTTCCACTATTTAACAGTGTAACAGGTTGTTTACTACTTTCTGTTATTTAGGGAATAATGACCAGAAAAAAAAAACCTGTATATGCTCAAATATTTTAGCCTGTGTTGATTTGACTCCATTTATATGGAACACGTGAACTTTCAGTGCTGTCTAGGGTTGTACAATATTGTAAAGAACAATCTTACTAATACTAATAATTTGTTCATGGACCTCTTGGGGTTATCCATAAATTTTCAATGATAGTTATAATAAACATTCCAATGGAACTTGAATGTGTAATATTCCACATCCTTTTCTAGTTTGTTGTACTGATTGGGGAAGAGTGGTAATAAGGACTATTTTTAGTTTGTCCCTAGTATTTGTGGAAATCCTTTTAAATTATAGGGTTTACAGAAAGCCTTTTACATATGTTTTTGGTCAGCGATGAGTATTTTCTTCTGACTTAGATAAGAATTTTGCCGAAGAATTAATATTGAATATATTTATTTTCTGAAGCTGCTGAGATGAAAAGATGATCTTTTTTCCCTCATGTCTTTCTCTTCTTCATTTATGACTCTTCTCAGAGGGAAAAGTCCAGTCCAGTCCTGATGCTTCTGAGTGACACTGATCAGGATTCAGAGGCACATCAACCCAGAAATAAAATGTCTGGCTCTCAGTTCTTTGCAGATTTCTTCTAGAAAGTCCATTTGAAAATTGTAAGTCTTGGTGAATCAAGTTTTGCACTATTTTCTACAGTAGACATTTTTTTTCTGCTTTATGTCTCTTGTAAATATTCTCTGGGGTTTTGAAATAAATATCATATATTCAAGTAAGCCTACCAGAGTACAATTTCTATATAAACACACACACACACACACACACACACACACACACAAATTCTTCCTACTTCTCAAACGAGCCAATGGATTTAAGTATAGAAGTAGATTGGCTTCCCAAACTTACTTTGTGGTAGACTGATTTCACTGTTCTTTCTTGTTTTGCTTTGAGTGGGAAGGCACGTTCACAGAGAGACATGAGTCCTTCTTTTCCTCAGGGCTCCTGTGAGCAAAACAACATCACAGGGTTGGAGCTAGGTAATGCTCCAACATTACCTAGTTAGTCCACAGTCAGTGAGGTAGAAGCAAAGATGTTCTTCATATGCTGTCTCCCTGAGTAATAAAAAAGAAAGAGAGAAAGAAAGAAATGTACGTTTTTTATTTCTTGGAATTGAACCCTGTTGACGTTAAAGATTTTAGCTCTTCTCCTGGTTATTCCTCTCGGCAGGTCAAAATGGCTGGTTGGCTAGCCAGTTGGAGAAGTGGGTTTGCCCCCTTGAAACTCCCTTTCCGTTTTGACCATGTTGAAAGTGGATTATCCTCAGGCAGCTTTCAGAAGCCTCCAAATATCAGGACCACTGTCACATTAAGTTGCAGGTCTCCAATCCTAACAAATGTCAAGCTTGTGCTGACTTGACCCACAGCAAGCATGTCTCTCCTAGGAGACTGACAAGATTGACAGCTTGCTTCATAAAGAGGCTGTATGGGAAAAGCTGGCGACTTCTTTGTGTGTGTTGGCAAGGCATAAAGAAAGGCAACATTGGCAAGAGATGGGATACTAATTACTACCAGGCTTGGAGAGCCTCGTGTCTGCCAGGTGTTACTAAACATTATATATTTATTTATTTTTACCACTCAGGAGCAAGCATTGTTATGGCCCTCTTACGTATGAGAAGTTGGCGCTCAGAGAAATTCTACTAATTTTATTTCAGTTAGAGATAGAATAAGTTATCTCAGATTATACATTTCCATTTGTAATTCCAATTACTTGAACATATTATATATGTTCATATTTTAAAAGGACACGTGAGGTTTCACAGTCAAATATATCATCCCACAAGCTAGAACAATCCCTGACGTTTGTGTGAGTAATATCACATTCAGAACTACATTGACATGGTACTTCAGTGCTTATGGAGCTACAGTAAAACAGTGTCCTGCTGAGTGTTCCAAATTCAACGGGCTAGATATTTTAATAAATATGCTCTGTAGGCAAAGAGGCAGAATAAAAATACTTTTTATGAATCATTAAAGGCTGCATTCTGGTGTAAAGGAGCTTTCAGATTTTATAAGTCTGATCGGCTGTCACTGGTTTTTAATCACAAACAAATTATCCACCAATAACAAGAAAGCCAGTTCCAACAACTTTATTGACTTCAAATAATACCATCTGCATAAAATGAGCAGGTTCCAAAGCAATAGACCTCTTTCCATAGCACATCGACACCTGGCTGCTACATTTCCAAACCTGTGTTTCTGAAAAATGTCATTCTGTTTGTATTTCTGCAAGCAATTCCCTTTTCTCTGAATAACTATCACACAGGTCTTTTGGAATTCAAAAGAGAAACAAACGTTTACTTTTTTAAAAAAGTGGGATACTGATACTTCATGAAGCAGGATAGCTTAACTCCATAAACTTTTCAACTTTTCCTAGGGAGTCTATAAGCAGAGAGTAGAAACCAGTGAAAACCAGAGAAATTTGTTTGTAATAATATATAGATACAAGCAAATACAGCATTTGTAGTTTCATTTAGCCGGAAAATTGTAAATGAGATTGACCTGAATTGAGAATGTTTATATAATCAATAAAAGACGACAACTATGGCTCTTTATCTTCTCGTTTTATTTTATTGCTGTAATTGTACTCAGTAAATAAAAGAATTTTCTGGAACTAAATAGGAGGACTTGGTTTTGTGCTTTTGGTGTTCATACTCATGAAAAAGTTGATGAAAAAGATTTTGAATGCCAGAGTCACTCCCACAACACCCAGAGGAAGCTCCACTCCCAGACGCTCTGACAAGCCCAGGATCAGAGGTGAGGAGGACCCCACATCTGTCCCAACACCAAGAGTAACTGGGACTAGCAGGACCAGGCACACAGGAACTCCACCAGCCCAGTGGCTCAGGTTCCTTCTGGTCTCTCTGGGCTGGTGTCCTGAGTAGACCTTGGGCACAAGCTCCACAGCTAGTCCCACAACACCCAGAGGAAGCCCCACTCCCAAGTGTTCTAACAAGCCCAGGATCACAGGATTCCAGAATCCCAGGATCTCAGAGACAGCTTGACTCTGAGGAGTTCTGACACAACCAGGATCACAGGAAGGACAGGCTCCAGTCAGAGTTAGCAAGGGCAGGTAGCACTAGAGATAACCAGATGGCAGGGGGCAAGCATAAGAAAGGCATGGGGAGGGGGGAGGCAACAGGGGTTTGTACTTGTTGTTTTTGTTGATTTTTTGGAGGGGAAACTGGGAAAGGAGAAATTTACATGTAAATAAAGAAAATATCTAAATAATAATAATAATAATAATAATAATAATAATAATAATAATAATAATAATAATTTTAAAAAGAAAATAAACAACACAAACCAAGGTTCCTTGCCATCATCAGAACCCAATTCTCCCACCACAGCAAGTCCTGGACACACCATTACACTGGAAAAGCAAGAGTCAGATATAAAATCACTTCTCATGTTGATGATATAGGACTTTAAGAAAGACACAAATAGCACCCTCAAAGAAACAGGAGAACACAGGTAAACAGCTAGAAGCCCTTAAAGAGGAAACACAAAAATCCCTTAAAGAACTACAGGAAAACACAATCAAACAGGTGAAGAAAATGAGCAAAACCATCCAGAATCTAAAAGTGGAAATAGAAACAATAAAGAAATCAGAAAGAGAGACAACCCTGGAGATACAAAACTTAGGAAAGAAATCAGGGGTCATAGATGCAAGCATCAACAACAGAATACAAGAGATAGAAGAGAGAATCTCAGGGGCAGAAGACACCATAGAAAACATTGATACAACAGTCAAAGAAAATGCAAAAAGCAAAAAGCTCCTAACCCAAAACATCCAGGAAATCCAGGATGCAATGACAAGACAAAACCTAAGAATAATAGGTATAGAAGAGAGTGAAACTCCCAAGGTAATGGGACAGTAAATATCTTCAACAAAATTATAGAAGAAAACTTCCCTAACCTAAAGAAAGAGATGCCCATGAACATACAAGAAGTCTACAGAACTCCAAATAGACTGGACCAGAAAAGAAATTCCTCCCGTCACATAATAATCAAAACACCAAATGCACTAAACAAAAAAAGAATTTTAAAAGCAGCAAGAAAAAAAGGTCAAGTAATATAAAGGCAGGCCTATCAGAATTACACCAGACTTCTCACCAGAGACTATGAAAGCTAGAAGATCCTGGGCAGATGTCATACAGACCCTACAAGAACACAAATACCAGCCCAGGATAGTATACCCAGCAAAACTCTCAATTACCATAAATGGAGAAAACAAGATATTCCATGACAAAACAGAATTTACACAATATCTTTCCACAAATCCAGCCCTACAAAGGATAATAGATGAAAAAATCAACATAAGGAGCAAAACTACACCTTAGAAGAAGCAAGAAAGTAATCTTTCAACAAATCCACACAAATCTAATTCCACCTCTTACAACAAAAACAAGAGGAAGTGACAATTACCTTTTCTTAATATCTTAATATGAAAATTAATATGACCAACACATCCTAATCGATTGAAATCCAAAAATATGAGGAATTAGAAATTTGTTAATTGTCATCCAGTGGTCTCTCTAATTTGGTAATTGGAGAAATAGGTCCAATATTGTACAATCTATATACACTTTCAGCTTGTTTGTTTGTGACAATGTCTGGCTGTGTACAACATAAGGGTCTTGAAATTTGCTTCTCCTATCTCAGCCTCTCTATTAGTAGTATTGTTTATTTCATGTCTTTACACTATACTACAGTTTTCAGATCAACTTATATATTTCAAAAGTATTTATATACCCAAAAGAAACATAGACGATTAACTAGGGAGGTTGCTTGTAAGAGAACAACAAAGAGTGAGACTGAATGCTTTGCTTGACTTTTGTAACTCTTGTATCAAGTTTGAAGAAGAGGACATTATAAGTTACTCTTTCTCTGAGATGAAAGCTTTTCAAATTATCATAGCTAATGAACCAAATTCTTACCCTCACCTAATGTCTGTGCCACCCTTCAAGCAGAACCATTGTTCATTGAAACAGTTGGTGAATGACTTCATGTATAGACCATTTTAGTACACACACCAATTATTAAATGAATGTAACCTGTTCTCTGTGGGCTGAGAATAAAGTCACTCACTCAGGTCAAATACTTTTGACCATAGCAGGAAGTCTGTATCCAAAAATTGTTCATACAATTCATTTCTTGGTGTAGCAGAACTGTCAACTCTCAGCTTAGCTACGATGGAGGTAAAATCCTTTGGTGATGTGAGGGTCATTGAAGTATAGCCTTATTACAATGAAATCCAATGTCTAAAAAATTGTTCTTATTTTGGGCTTGTACCACAATAAGAGCCAAGATTTTAAACTCTACTAAATACAAAACAAACAAGCAAAAAGACTTTATATACATATGTTCATTTAAGAAAATACTAGTAGTGATGTATTATTTTGAAATATACAGTTAATATGTTTGGAGTTATTCAAAATTTATATTGAGAAAAAATGTATTTTCACTATTGCTGTAGACGAACATCTACATGAGCATTAAATTGATTGTTGTTTTATATCAAACAACTTTTATAATACTTATCTTTATTTTTATATTTTATGAATTTTAAGGAATATGACAAAAAAGATCTTATAGGTAATGAAGAGGGAGTCTCTGGGAGGAGTTGTGGTCCAAAAGGGAAACAAGAAAGTGATTTAATTCTATTTACTTAAAATACATTTTTAAATGTTAACAAATTCAGATAAATTGAAATCATGTAACTTTTCTCATCATAATGCAATAAAAGTTTTACAAAAAGATTTTGAATATTGAGGAAGGATGCTGTTAAAGTCTTCTGCCCACTTTGGTTATTAGCACTCATCGTCCCGTACTCTGTCTATTCTTCAGTTGATAACTGCTATGTGGTAAATTGTTGCTTCTACCCTGGACTACTCACAGCCTGGCTCTGCCTGCCCTCAGGGTCGCAGAGTCAACAGCACAGTCTCCTGGAGCAGGTGAGAAATGCCATAGCAAGCTCATCTGAACACTGCTGCAAGCTCCTTTAATACTCTCCACATGCACCTCCCTGGTCCCAAGAAAGCTCTTCTAAACAGCAGTTCCCAACTGGCTGGCATTGTCTGCTTCAGCAATCCTTGGTGTCTCAGGCAGTCTTCAGTTAGGTCCTCCTGTAGGAGATGCTTTTGCTGCTGCACAGGCCCCGACGTTTACCTAGAGGTGGCCCAGCCCATTCCTGCTATAGTAAATGGCAAGAAACTATGAAGGCAATTCAAATATACATAAGCACACAAAAAAGCTGAATGTCTTGTGATCTTGCTTACCACTCTGACAATTTTAAATTCTTATATATGCATTTGGGCATTGCCTATAGCAAAAGGACACACAAATTCATATGATACTTGGTCAAAATTCCATTGTGTTGTGTACGTGTTTTCCTGCTGTGTTATCACTCTGTCAGTTCCTTGAATACTCCTATATGATGCACAGTGCTCTATAACAAGTTATTTGAACATATAAACAAGTTGTTTGAACACTGTCCTATTGGTGGATATTTATATTGTGGTAGATTTTAGTGAGCTTGCACCTATAATGTTATGATTACTATAGCATTCTTAATTTTCTTCTTTGAAGTTAATACCAAAGAAACATACATCTTATGAATAAATTGGTTATCTATATGTGTCATTAAATGTTGTTTCTTTCCAAAGTAGTTACTATTAAAATATGCTGATTAAAAATGAGAACAATAACATGGGGGAAAAAAGCCATAAACCCCTTATACTTGGTGCTTGAAAGGTTTAAGTAATTAATGAGAGAAGTGTCTGCTTTTGACAAGTACTCTGGAATTTAGCAATTAACACAAACATTAGAATATGAACATCTCAGAAATCTGCCAAATGGCAGAGCTGTTGAAAACATTAGACATTTTTGTTCACTTTTCAGCTGTATATAGCAATGACCACAGTTGCAAGATAGCTTTTGTATTGTAAGTTAAAATTAAGAGGCTATTGCCAAATAGGTGAGTCTTTCCTGACTGAGACTAAAATCCAGTTATGAAAACCAGCCTACATCTAGGTGCTGAGAGTCTGCAGGAGTCACATCACCAGATCTAAGGGGATTTACTACATGCTACGTCCCTTTGTTATTCTTTTTGTTTACATTTTTTGGTATTTGCATTTAGAGAGAATGTTCAGTCCAGTAAGTAAAGGTAAAAGCGTGTGTCTTCTTAGTCTAGCAAAAAACAAACAGATAAAAAACCAACAAGCACAAGAAAGAAGAGTGTATATATAGAAAGAGTAGTATAGCTGAGGGCATCTGCTCCTAAGAGTTTTGAAAGGCCAAATGCCCGCATTTGCATTTGTATCTGTTTATCTGCCACCATCTCTAGTTGGTTTTCTCATTAACTATTTCTCCACCTTCTCTTCTTTTTCTCCTCACAGAGCAGCCTACATATATTTCACAAAGGTGAGGTGGCTACACCTCACTCTGGAGAGCCTGCTAGTGACCCTGTCTTACCCAGACAATGAACGTCCTACTGTTTTGCTGGTGCCTAGATGCCCTACTTCCTGGAGAATACTGTCTCCCACAAACCCCAGCCACAAGGCCTGGCCTGAGATTTTTGTCTTGTTTTGTTTTGTTTTGTTTTGTTTTTAAATCTTCTGCTGCAGGGTCTCTATAGCTAAGCCTTTTTGTAAAAGGTGACTTCTGGTCACCTTTAGGATTCACCTTAAATGTTTCATCTATAGCCTTTACCAATCCTATGACATAATGCTATCATCTCCTCCTGTTCCACTCACCTCTCTTTCTTATCTAACTTTGTGTTTTTCATGTTAATAATCATTTTACAGTTTTCTTTTTGTTCACATATTCTCTTTTATCAGCCTCAACTTCATTTAACTGTCAGTTCCACCAGCCTGAGGATCAGGTTGCTGACAGACACATCGTATTTGTTCCACAGCACTCGTGGCCTGGGCGAGTCATGAACTCTTCTGTAGAACATTTACAAAGCTTGTATGGCATTTGTGTTTAGGTCTCTAAATGAAGTTTCTTAGAGGAATGTTTCTGTTTTGTCCACTAGGTGGTTTTAAAGTATCTGGAACACTGTGAGTACCTTCTGATTCCTTTGGCCTTACCTTTGATATTATATTCAAGTAGTGGTACTGTAATAGAATCCAAAGTTGATCAGTCAAATCCTAAATCTATACTCCCAGGTGGGCTTACTTTGTGAAGAACTGATCAGAAACCACTTCAGTTTACCTCTGCATATAATGAATGTGGCTCATGACTTTGAAGTCTGATGTAGCTGTAACCATATGGTTGATTATTTATGAAGGCTGAAGAGAATAAAAGTTTAACTCATCTCACACTTTCAGAATTATACTTAGTAGTAGAGTTGTCTCATAGTTTTCATAGATTAGTACTAGAACATCCATGGCTATCAAAATCTGCAGCTGCTCAGTCTCTTATATAAAATATATAATATTAATAGGGTTATGTGATTCTCTGGAGTCTAACTTTTTGAGTTCTTTTTATATATTGGATATTAGCCCTCTATTGGATGTAGGATTGGTAAAGATCTTTTCCCAATCTGTTGGTTGCCATTTTGTCCTATCGACAGTGTCTTTTGCCTTACAGAAGCTTTGCAATTTTATGAGATCTTATTTATCAATTTTTGATCTTAGAGCATAAGCTATTGGTGTACTGTTTAGGAAATTTTCCCCTGTACCCAAAGGAGCTGAAGGGGTTTGCAACCACATAGGAAATCGAGGCTCTTGCCCACTTTCTCTTCTATTAGTTTCAGTATGTTTTATGTGCAAGTCCTTGATCCACTTGGACTTGAGCTTTGTACAGGGAGATTAAAAATGGATCAATTTACATTCTTCTACATGATAACTACCAGTTGAGCCAGCACCATTTGTTGAAAATGCTGTCTTTTTTCCACTGGATGGTTTTAGCTCCTTTGTCAAAGACTAAGTGACCATAGGTGTGTGGGTTCATTTCTGGGTCTTCAGTTCTATTCCATTGATGTACTTGCTGTCACTGTACCAATACCATACATTTTTTATCAAAATTGCTCTGTAGTATACAGCTTGAGGTCAGGGATGGTGATTCCACCAGAAGTCCTTTTATTGTTGAGAATATTTTTTGCTATCTTGGGGCTTTTGTTATTCCAGATGAATTTGCAAATTGCTCTTTCTAACTCTGTGTAGAATTGAGTTGGAATTTTGATGGGGATTGCATTGAATCTGTAGATTGCTTTCAGTAAGATGGCCATTTTGACTATATTAATCCTACCAATCCATGAGCATGGGAGATCTTTCCATCTCCTGAGATCTTCTTTGATTTCTTTCTTCAGAGACTTGAAGTTCTTGACATACAGATCTTTCACCTGCTTAGTTAGTCACATGTAATAAGGACACATGCTCCATGATGTTCATAGCAACCTTATTTATAATAGCCAGAAACTGGAAAGAACCCAGATGTCCCTCAACAGAGGAATGGACACAGAAAATGTGGTATATTTATACAATGGAGTACTACTCAGCTATTAAAAACAATGAATTTATGAAATTCTTAGGCAAATGAATGGAACTAGAAAATATCATCCTGAGTGAGGTAACCCAATCACAAAAGAACACACATGGTATGCACTCACTGATAAGTGGATATTAGCCCAGAAGTTTGGAATACCCAAGATAAAATTCACAAACCACAAGAAACTCAAGAAGAAGGAAGACCAAAATGTGGGTACTTGGTCCTTCTTAGAAGGGAGAACAAAATACCCATGGAAGGAGTTACAGAGACAAAGTGTGGAGCAGAGAATGAAGGAATGATCAACTTGAGATTGCCCCACCTGAGGTACCATCCCATATACAGTTACCAAACCAGACACTATTGTGGATGTCAACAAGTGCTTGTTGACCTAAACCTATCTATTGAGAGGCTCTACCAGTGCCTGACAAATACAGAGGTGGCTTCTTGCAGCCAACCATTGGACTGAGTACAGGGTCCTCAATGAAGGTGTTAGAGAAAGGACCCAAGGAACTGAAGGGGTTTGCAGCTCTGTAGGAGGAACAACAATATGAACTAACTAGTACCCTCAGAGCTCCCAGGGACTAAACCACCAACCAAAGAGTACACATGGTGGGACTCATGGCTCCAGCTGCATATGTAGCAGAGGATGGCCTAATCGGTCACCAGTGGGACGATAGGCTGTTGGTCCTGTGAAGGCTCTATGCCCCATGCCAGGGGCATAGGGGAATGCCAGGGTGGTGAAGTGGAAGTGGGTTGGTGGGTGATCAGGGACAGTGGGGAGAGGATGAGGTTTTTTTGGAGGAAAAACCAGGAAAGGAGATAGCATTTGAAATGTAAATAAAGAAAATATCTAATAAAGAATATGTATAATATTTGCATGTAACTTGTATGTATTCTCCCATGTTCTTTAAATCATCTCATAGATTACTTATGATATCTACCATTGCAAATGCTAGCCCTGCCTGGGGATCCATCCCACATTTGATACCAAACCAGACACTATTGCTGATGCCAAGAAGTGCTTGCAGACAGGAGCCTGATATGGATGCTTCCTGAGAGGGTCTGCCTGCACCTCACCAATACACATGCATGTAGCCAACCATGGGACTAAGCATGGAGACCCCAGTGGAGGAGTTAGTGGAAGGACCAAAGGAGCTGAAGGGGTTTGCAACCACATAGAAAGAACAACAATATCAACCAACCAGACACCTACCAGCCCAGAGCTCCTAGGGACTAAACCAACCAAAGAATTCACATGGAGGGACCCATGGCTTGAGCTGCATATGTAGCAGAGGATGGCCTTGTGGGGCATCAATGGGAGGGGAGGTCCTTGGTCCTGTGAAGGTTCTATGTCCCAGTGTAGGGGAATGCCAGGGCAGGGAGGTGGGAGTGGGTGGGTGGGTTGGGGACCACCTTCATAGAAGCAGGGGGGAGGGGAGGGGAGATAGGGGTTTCCAGAGGGGAGATCGGGAAGGCAGATAATATTTGAAATGTAAATAAATAAAATGACCAATAAAAGTTTAAGAAAAGAACAAGAAAAATATCATTTTACTATCTCCACTGCTGCTACCTCCTTAGCTGAGGGAAAATTGTTTTTCTTAGTGTACTTCTGGTTTGCGTTTCCCTGGACTGACACTGATAAGACTCTCTGTGCTTATGAGCCACTTAAATATCTCTTTAGAAAAATATCATTTAAGTCCTCTGCTCAATTTTAATTGGGTTATTGTTCTTTTCACTGTGAGTGATAAGAATTTTATTTTATTCTGGATAATAGCCCTTACTGGATGAGTGGCTTAAAATATTTTTATAATCATGTAACTTGTCTTTCCACTCCATTGGCAGCATATTCCAATTTATAAGATTCTAATTATGAGCAAGTCCAATTTGTCTACTTTTTTGTAGCTGATGTTTAAGATAACAACCCTGTGAGTAGTTAAACCAATTGTCTTGAAGACTTATTCCAATATGTTCTTCTAAAAATTGCATATTTTGGCTCTTATACATTTAAGTTTTTGATTCATTTTGAGTTAATTTTAGTGTGTCATGTGAGTTAAGAATATAAGATCATTCTTTGCAACTGATTACTTCATTACAGTAATCCAATGGAAAACACTATTATTTCCCTTGTTGAATGGCCTTGGCCAAAAGTTAATTGACTAGAAGTGTATAACATTACTTTTTGCTTCTTGGTTTTTTTTTTTCACTGCTTTATGCACCTATGCCAATGCCAGTAAGTCACCCTTTTCACTATTGTGTCTCAATAGTAAGTCTTAACATTACAAAGTGACTCCTCCATGTTTTGTTCTCCTTTAAAATTGTTTTGCTTTTTAAGATTTATTCTGATACAGTACATGTTTTACAATCCACTGTCCATCTCAGCAAGATATGAACTGGACTTTTGAAGAGAATTGCTTGAGATCTACAGATCAGTTCAAAAGCTATTGGCCCTTTAGTAATAGCGAGTCTTTTGATAAACATATATGCCTTTCCATTTATTTAGGGTTTCTTTATTTGTTTTCCTTCCATGAATTACCTCATTGCTTAGCCTTTTCTGCCAAGTTTTTTAGTTTGTTTATAATTTTCTCTGTCCTCCTTCTTCCCGGGCAGTGGCTACAAATAGATTTGTCTTAAAATGGTTTTGACAAATGCTTACTGAGGCGCATTCTCAGCCCCGTGTTGTTCTTAATTAGGCAAGAAAGAAACAAATCCTTTGGGTAGGTCCATCACTCAACCATCAGGCAAGCAATACAATGAACTACAATTCTGTGAGAATAAATTCTGTTCTGTAGCCATTGGTACTACGAACTGTAGCAAGAAATGTTGCCTGTTGGCTCTAAGGATGTCTCTGAGCTAGGAAGGAGGGGATGGGCACAACTAAGATAAAAAGCCACCCAATCCTCTCTTACTGAAACCTGAATATTTTCATTGATTAAGCACTTGATGCATACCCTTGACTGTTTTCTAAGATTTTGATGGTTGACCGTGACAAGTCATATCAGTTTCTTTACTATGTTGACACATCCTACTCAATACTTTTCTTTGATAACACTCCTAGCTTAGGTCTTGCTAAGGAAGTACCTCACCCCAAACTTTAGTAATTCAGCACACAAAGCTTTACTTCTTGCTCTAGATCATGGGTATTATGGGTAATCTCGAGGCTCTGCTGCATTTCTACCTCCACTTCAAGACTCAGCTCAAAAGAATAGCTGCAGTTTTGAGCAATGTCAGGAGTTTAAGTTAATGGAAATGGTACATTATCTACTAGGTCTTCAATCTTCTTTCTGGAAGTGAGTGCTCCAACCAGGTGATCAGAGAGAAAAGTGAATATTTGAGGATATAAATATCTATTAAAGAAAGTTTGAGTATTTTCCTGTTAAGGTATAGTTAAGAGTATATACATGAAATAGCTTTGAGCCTCATAGTCATACAAGTAGTAAGGTAATTTGCTACGGTATAGGGGATGACAACATACATAACAGTCCTGTGAGTAAACCAAGTGCAGCAGCTATTATATGCTGGTAATTCAATATAATGTTACTTTAAAGATAAAAGGAGTTGTTGAGCAATCCCAAAGGTTCTCCTGAAGTTAGCCATATATTTTAAAAGCAAATAACCATGTTGGGATATTCTCTAGTAACACTTCACTTTTCCAGACTAACAAAATATACCCACTATTACATTGTGACCGATAATATAATAGACCACTAAGATACAAGTCATGGTCATGTTTGAATTGAGGTAATTGTGCTAACTTAAGATGCATTTTCTTTTCTTCCCACTGGATCAAGTAACATTCTGGTCAGTTTAACCTCAGTTATTGTACGTTGAATAAATCCAAATGCAATGAGGTGAAGCCTAAGGGGGAGACTTGCCTGTGGCTTGGCTGGATGATCTTCCCACAAGATGTTATTGACAAGATATAACTTTTGGCCTTCAACAAGAATATCTAACATATTTTTACTGTAAAAAATATGTATGTGATGGTTCATACTTTTTAACTTCAGAACTTTATGAAAAAGTTGAGAAATAAAAAGGAGTGGTAAAAATGATTCTTTGTAAGCTGAAGAAAAACATAAGATTAAAACAATTGATGCTTGAGTATTGTATTTTTGCATGGGTGGAGTTGAAAGGAGGCAACTGGATTTTATGAGACAATATTAAGGTAAATTGGAGTATGTGGATTGGGTAGAGGAATCAAACTGACTTGGATATAGGAAGGGCTTCCCTATTGATTAATTACCTGGGAAGAGATCTTGGAAGGAAGTTGATTATTAACAGTAGAATGAACACAATAACTACTTGGTGCTAAAAAAAAAAAAAAATCAAAGCTGGAAGAACACATACAGATTGCTGTTTCTCCTTTTCAGTGCTACCTTGATAAGACCTACATCATAACATTAAGAAGTATAGAGTGTGCCAGTTCTAGTATGTCCTCAGGCTGGCCTGACTATCTGGAAACTGTAGTATCGATACCTTCTTATAGGTAAGGCCAGGAATAAGATAAAGGTATCAGAATCATCAGTTATCCTAATAAAAGACTTTTGAAGAAGGCTATGAATAAAGTGTTTTGTACTTCTGAATATGCCTGAAGTAAGAAGAATTTTTATTTGTCAATACTTATTTATTCATTTGTACTTTATTATATATGTTGGGTAATCTCATTAGCCTTATTAATTAATGTAAATACATTCAGTCCCATTGGTAATAAGAATCACATTAGTATAGGAAACATGGCTCACATAACTAAACAATCAAAGGTCACTGTCTTTATGGGTATACAAAACGGCAAAATGCACATCAGTAGCTATATATCAATTAAAATAAGTAGAATGAACCCAGGGCCTTAAAAGGGGGGAAAATAGTGCCAGGGATTTTACCTGAATTACTTTTTATATTTGTTGCATTGATCATCAGAGGTCTGACGAAAGAATTAACAGTTAGTTGGGGTTCCAAGTTGGTTAGTATCTTGCCACGCTGAGATTTTTGTTATTTCAGACAGAAGAAATAGCATAAGCATAAATAAAGGAGGACGAGTTGTCATTTGTAGGGAATATCAGGTTAACTAGAAAAGAAATGCTTCTAAATTGTAAGAAATAAGACAGCATTTTCCTTGTCAAGTCAGATTTTCTGAGCCTTGAATACTAGGATGGAGAGAGTTTGCCTTTTATTTGCTAGTCAGTGGAAGATAAATCTAGGCTTTAAAACTCATCAGAGACATGAACAAAACTGTGTGTAAGGGAAATATTAGTCTTTCTGTCACATGGAGTAGCCTGGAATGGATGGAGAGCATAAGGCAAGGTAATTAAGTTAGTCAGGGGGCATTTCAATACTACTGTGTAAGCCATGAGCAGTCCAGTGCTGTGACAGACAGAACAATAGCAGCTTCTAGGTGTTTGTCAACAAACAGATTCACCCCAGGTGACTGGCTGTAGGGGACCTAGAGGCATTAAACTGGATTTTGATGGTTTGAACAACAATGAAAGAGAGCTTTAAAATGTTACTAATAATAACAGTAATCAAAAGGATGGGGGTCAGAAAAGAAATCTTGAGTTAAGGAACTCAAGATACATTGCAAAAATGTCTGAATTCTGAATTCTTTAAATCATAAATTAAGCAGATCTAAAGATTTACAATTATTGATTAGTTTCTCCTGATGGGCATCATCTGTGAATTTGAGGATGACGGATGCATTTTGGTGTTTGAAGTGACTGTGAGAATCCACTGTCTTCGTCCAGCTGAGAGCAAAACTTTTGGTTTGGAATAAAACAAAACAAAAAAAGAGGTACCGACTACTAGACTTTCCAGACTTCATTTTAATTTTTACAAAAAGAACTATAACTTCTTGGCAGAAATGGTGTAATGTGGACTATGCCCAAAATTTTATTTCTTTTGGAAAAAAACTGATGCAAATGTGTTAAAGTATGTTTGGGTTAGAAGCAGGTGAGAAACTATCCATTACAATTGTTTAAGGATCTAAAATTACACTTGCAGCATGGCTTATGGTAAGAGTTTAAAAGTTGAAACTTCACAGGCATCGAGTTATCACAGAGGAATTTATTACTTATTAATAAAGTCAGTTACCATTGGAAAGGGTCTTGTTCAGAAAGTGAGGCCATGTTCAAAGCTCTGCTTCAGCTAGAACAATAAAATCTCAGCTTGTTTGACCCTTCCTGAGGTGACCAGAACCCACGGAGGAGAGATGGCAGAGGCGTGAATAACAAAATATGATAAAAATAAGAAAACAGACTTTTCCTCCGAACTCCCACCTATGCACATTAAAAAGGAAATTAGAAACATCTTGAAACTGCTTCCGGTTTAGGTGTCAGATACAAATGCTCAAAGGCCAAGAATGTTTGGAAAGTAAGTTTTCTTTTTACCCTAAAAGGTGCACATTTTTTATCAGTATTTTTTTAATAGTATTAAACACAAGACTAGGAAAAATGCTTTTGTGTTCACATTTAGAACAGTGATTTGTTAGGACCTCTGGGTGAATGAGTGTATATCAAGTCAGCTTAGGAAGTTCCATTCTTCTACATGGAATCTTCTAGATAGAGTTGTCTCTCCCACTATACCTACTCTGTATGCTAACAACTCACATAGGCCTGGAGGTGCAATAAGCCTATCTGGATAGAGGATGCAGTGCTGTGGATGGAATTATAAAGTCTACTAATGTGTTCATATAATAAGCCACAGAGTTGCTTCTGTCTGTATGTGTGCCGGCCCTGCTGACTTTATGGAGGGGTCTCAACCGACGCTCGAGACAGCAACTTGGCTCGGCTCACCAGGGGTCTGGAGCCAGCTCGGAGATTAAAACCAGAACCAGTAGCCCAACATTCAAAAGGGGCTGTGACTTTGATCCGCCTTCTTGCCCTGGAGTCCTAGCTTTGATATGCCCGTTTCCCGCTCTCACCTATTTGCTAAAAGACTTGACTTTGTTGCCTCAAGTATATATATTCCGTTTCTCTAAGTAAAGAACACACCTCGATAAGCATCCTTTCCTGGTGTCGCTTCTTTGTCTCCCCTACCCGCTTATTTTCACAGAACCTCGTGTTCCCCCGTTCGTGAATCACCCACGGTATGAAGTGAAACTGCGGGCCGGTTTCCTTCATGTATGTCTAATGTCTGTATGGCAGGCAGGCAGATTCTTAGAGGTTTCCCTAAAGAACTTTCTTCCTAGCATTAGTGACTGTAAAAAAAAATCTCTTTTTGAGAATGATCTATTGATAAATCTATTAATTAATAAACCTAACTATTAATATCATAAAACAATTGTGGAAAAATGTGTGATATTCTTTGATTTCAGTTGAGTTCATTCTCTCAGAGTTACCAACTACATCGTGACAAGCTATTTTTATGGACAAGCCCAGGAGATATGGAACTTATGTCTCTACCTGACAGTCAATGTGGAGGGTCCAGGAATTTCCAACCACCGTGTGAGTGATCCTCTCTTAGTAGTACCATGAAATGACAGCAGCCACTGCCAAAACCTCAGCTGTAGCCTTGAGAGAGCCTGGCTCCCTGCCTTGAGCCACAGTCGCCTAGTTCAAAAACGCCTAAAGCACTGGCACACAGCAGATACAATATAACAATGTGTATTGTCTTAAAGTTTAGGAGACTTTTTTTTTTAGAAGAATAAAAACAAATACATTTTATTTTTTACTAAAAACTGGAGAATGGACTAACACTAAATTGGAAATAGATATTTTTTTGAAAGTCACATGCATTTCTGGGGTACCACGTGGCTCATCTCCAGAAAAGCCAAACTTCTAAGCACTCTCTTAATGAAGAACATGCATAGTGATACAGGCCTTTATTTGATAAGATGTTCACTTGGGAATATTTCACTGTCAATGGGAATATTCCGCACTGTGCCATCTGTGCCCTCTTTCTTTCTTTCTCTCTTTCTTCCTTCCTTCCTTCCTTCTTTCCTTCCTTTCTCTCTTTCCTTCTCTCACTTTTAAACTATTGTTATTCTAGTATGTTCTATTCAACTGCACTTCTTCACTTTGCTACAGTAATACCAGACTAAGTCATTAACTGATGGTACTGAATGTTCAAAGCTTTGTAAGTTTCATTTCCATACTGAGATATTTAATGACATTTATACTTTGAATCTCCATCTTAAAATATTTTCTTCAAACTGCACATTGAATCTGTTTTGTGTGCACAGAAAGTGTGACATGATAGGTCCAGAAGTCTATGGATCCCACAGGTGAAGTCAACTGAACTGTAGACTTTTATGTAGTCAACAAATGATGTGATAAAATATATTCATTCCTGGTTGAACCGTAACCATGTCTCTATTACTGGAGCATGCAGTGAATATATAATTAGAAACTGCATCGATTTATCTTGGGTTTTGTAATTTGTGACACATAGAATTTCAAATTAAAGATTAGCTAACCAATTTATTTTTTAACATATTTTTCAATGTAAGAAGAATGATTTTGTCATTTTACAAGTTTTAGTGGATTGGAACTATAAAAAATAGTAGTAGCCATGGCTCCTTTCTCTGGGAAACACAACAGTCCTCTGGGCATGATCAGTGTGGTGCATTTCCTTTAATATGCTTTAATACAGCATTTGGTGTGAGGAAGAAAGATAGGGGAATGTTTCCTAAGCTTGTACATATTTCTAATTATCATAGTAATGATTTAAGTTTACTTTCGCTATGAGCATTTTGTTGTTGTTTTTCTCAAGCAAAATTTTCTGAAGTTCTTTGGTGGTCCTTGCTGGCTCGGGGCTATTTCTCCTTTGTCACATTACAGTTTTAGATGACTATCCCTCTTTACCTTCCCTCTTCCACTTAGCATCATCCTACGTCCATCTCTGAAGTCTCAAAGCAGAAAGTGGACCTTCCTTGCTTATTGTCCAACTCATAGCTTGATCCCAGAGCCAGAAGCAGTGGGCACTCTCAACACCTTATTTAAACAAATGAATGGGGAAGACATTCTTCCTTTTTGTGTATCAGGGTATTCAGAAAGACAGATTTTATGTATAGTGATTTAATCTAGCTACTAAGTCATCCATTCAATGGTAGAAATATGGAGTAACAAGTATGTCCAAAACAGTTATAGGAAATGTAACAGCTACAGAAAACCAGATGATGAATGCCCACTTCATAAAAATCTTGCCATCTAACTAGCAACTCTATACCTAATTGAAAACAGGGTTCCTGTCAGGCATTGCTATGACCAAACAAACAAACACTTATGCTGCCCATTAGTGAGAGAGCTCTCTGCTACCTTCTTAACCAAAGCCTTGCAATGAATTTTCCATTTGCACGCCTTTCATTTTCCTTTGGTATAAAGTTCCAGCAAACACACAAAACCTCTTTGGAGCACAAAATAAATAAGTAAATGAAATTTATGTAGAAATTTATTTAATCCTAAGTGATGAGAGACAAAAAAGCCTTTCACCTAACTCAAACCACATAAAGGACTTTCAAAAACAGCTGAGCATTCCTAGGCTTCAGTACTTCTACACATCCCACTAGCCAGACAAGGAAGTGCCTCTTCCCTGGGTGAAACCTCCCCTGCTGGGCAACTCTTCCATGTCTTGAGAATCTCATTTCCTAAGGTCCTGCCAGTGACCCTCTGTGCAAAAAAATATTACTTCTTGTAAGATTCTGGCCAGGTAAAGTTTGGTCTGGCAGCCAGACAAGGGTGATCCTGGGTAGTCCTGTACCACCTTGGAGGCAGAATATGTTTGGCCCTCTGGTGATTGGCCTGGGGAGGTAAAATGGCTAGATGAAGCTTCACTGCATAAGCCATAATTCTATAAACACATTTGCCATTTTTTTTCATCTAAAAGTGAATTTGGCTTTAGGGAGGCCGGGAGCAGTTGTCAACCTTTCCACGATGTTTGTATGACCTGTGCCAGAATTATTTATATTCAGTATGGTGCTTTAAGCTGTGCTCAATTACCAGCTCCCCTCATACCCAAGCCCCATCTAAAATGAAGTTAATTCACACACACACACACACACACACACACACACACACACACACACACACACCTATGTGTTAGCCCCCTTTCCCTGAACAGTCAGTGTTTTATAAGGCTGCCCAGAGTCCTTTTGGCTTTTCTATTACAACAGATAAACACTGTTGACTAAGGCTGGCTCTTTTCTCCAAGGAAAAGGAAAGTTAAAAAAAAAAAATGAAGATCGTAAAAGTTTTTGCAAGTCTTTATTTAAGGCATATCACCTGAAACCCTAGTTCTAAGCAGTATACCTTTACCAGGTCCTGGGGTTCAGCCTTCTCTTCACTGGTAGAATGAAAATTGTCAAAATTGGGTCCACAAGGCAAAGTGATCAGAGAACATTGTCTTGGTTCCTCACCAATGTGTGCCCACTCTATGGTAAACACCCTCCAGATCCAGCCCAGTTGCATCTAGAATCACTGTGGTAATAAACAGGTCTCCTAAGTAGTTTTTAGCCATTTCTTGACTAGAGTGACATGCTAGGCCATCTTCAATAAAGCTTGCATCTTCACAAGATGTCTATCACTCCAGTGGTCTTGGTACCAGGCTGTCCTCACCATCTCTATTTATTTTAGGTCTCAGTCTAGAAGGAGGTCCTGGGAAGCCCACTGAAATGTCCTGTTGAAAAACCTTGTGGTGAAGGAGATCTTGTGGCTCAAGGAAAAATGATTTTTTTCTTCTTCTGCTGCTGCTGCTAATACCATCAGTTTTGTCCCAACTTTAAATGAATATGATTTATCCTCACAGCTAAGGTTGGTATTCTCATTTGTTTTAACACATTGGAAAAGTGAGGCCCTGAGGAATTAAAAAGTAACTCGCCAGAAGTATTAACTGGTTAGCAAGAGAGCAAACCAAAATTTGAATCCTGCCTTTTCCATGCAGAAAAATGAATGTTAATTATTTTTGGAATGTCACAAATGATTTGATATGTGAGTTATTAAGCACCAATAGGATAATTAAAAACCCATTTAATTGTCCATATTGATAATTTAAAACCCATTTAGAATTTTGAAATTAACATTTTAGAGAAATGAAAAAGATTAAAAGAAATAAATATTGTATGTAATGTGTATAATTCAACTTATTAAAATATTGCTTCATGTAGTTGTGGGGAATGAAACCAGCTTATTGATATTAGGCTGGCAGCCTTCTCCTGAGCTATGTTACAGCCCCCATCAAAGTTTTTTCAGTGTTAGGGGTATGAGGTTATATTTTAACATTGGGTTCAAGTAACAAACAAAAATTATCTCTTGATCTCACTTGTAAAATTTTCTTTATCTGTTATTTTGTCTCCTAGTAAAGTGAGATAGAAAATAAAAAAATAATCCATAAAATAAAATTCAATGAAAGAAAGGAAAAAACAAGGAAGATTGGAAATGGGAAATATCAAAGCAGTTTCTGGTATTCTTTTAATAGAATATTCTTATTAATTCATTAAGAATATTTTTTACACTCGTGAGATGTATATTTTTATCATACTTTAATTCCTATTTCTTTCTCTAGCTCCTCCTTGGTCTATACTTTACTCCCCACTCCTCCCCAACTTTGTGTCCATTTTTTGCTTTTCATAATCCACTGAGTTCACCCTAGAGTGCCACACACTTATAGTTATGGGGTCACCCAATGGATAGTGGTCAGTGTACCAGAGGCCACGCCCATAGATAGCAACTCTTCTCCAACATTATCAACTCTCACTAACTCTTTTTAGCTGAGAGTGCCCATAAGCCCTTCCCTCCAGGAATGGTGGCTGGCTTGAGCTTGTGCAAGTCTCCAGGTAACCAGAACAGCAGGTTACATGGAAATAACATGTAAGAATGGCTGGTACATTGAAATAACAGTCCTGTTTCATCTAGAAGACTATGTTTGTCCTGACCTTAGACCTTAGACCTCTGGTTCGTACAATCTTTCCTATCCTTCTCCTTGATGTTCCTGAGCCTTGGGTTGAGAAGGAGTATCTGTTATTTTTAATCATATGATCAGCTTACCTCTTTGATAAGGTAACATATAGAAGAAGAGATAAAGAGGTAAGTCAAGTGGAAATCTGGTAGCAAAGCATTTCAGGGAACTCTATGTTGTACAGGTGTTAATCTAGGTCTACCTGGACTTGTTTTAGAAATAGCAAGGAAGAATAGCAGCTTGTGGTAGATGGAGAAGAACTTGAGAGTTGGGAGCAAAAGAAGAGATAGGATGGATGACTTGATCAATCATGGGTTAGAGAGATAGCAGAGAGGCAGAAGTTATGGGGCCTGGGTGGTCATGCTTCCGACATGAGGTTAGAATTTCACAATTCAATTTCACAATGGACTGGAGGCCATAATTTTGAACAGAAGAAAGCATGATCAGAGAGATAGGTTTTGAAAAGTATCAGTCAAGCATTCTGTGCCAAAGGCAGTCTTGGAAGCAAGGCTTGGGCAAAGGAAGCAGCATGGACAAGTAGAGTCGTGAGGTATGTATGCAAAGGCGAGGAAGCTTCATGTTACAACAGACTCTAGGAAATCTTAGATATTTTCATTGGACTTGATAAGTTTGAGGTGTGTACTAACTATCCTGTGGCTGTGTAACAAAAAATGAAATAGACATTTAAATCTTGAACTCATGTGACAATTCAAAAACATAAATGTAAATTCAGGGGATATTTGAAACCATGAAACAGAAAGAGGAAATAAAGTATGGTAGACACAGTTTTCAAGAAGCTGAAGGGAACCAACCAGAATCTCCAGAGCTCCCAGAGACTAAACCACCAACCAGAGTACACATGGAGTGACCCATGGCTTCAGCTGCATGTGTAGCAGAGGATGGCCTTGTAGGTCATCAATGGGAAGAGAGGCCCTTGATCCTGTGAAGGCTTCATGCCCCAATGTAGGGGAATGCCAGGTGGGGAAGTGGGAGTAGGTAGCTGGGTTGGGGAACATCCTCATAGAAACAGGAGTGGGGATGGGATAGGATATTTTCAGAGGGGATAACACTTGAAATGTAAATAAATAAAATATCCAATAAAAAATAAAATAAAATAAAGACTAGTCATATTCATTTACATGACAAAGGGAGATGTACACAGCCAGCAAGACCAACATCCACAAGGAACACCCAGTGAAGAACAGAGCCGGGTGGCTCTGATGGTTCAGGATGAACCTGGGAAACAAATAACATTATCAAGATGGGTTAATGAGTGCAGCAGATCAGACAGCACTTACATCAAACAAACAAAGCATTTCTGTGAGAACTGCTTCCAGTGACCAATCCATTCCAGACAATTACTCATCTCAATTTTTCCTTTCTAGTACACAAAATGAAACCCACTGACACAAAAGGGAGAATGTAAGTGAAAAACGGAGCAAGAATATTCATATTAAGTAATAAAAATTTCAGGTATAAAATACAGGCTATTTCTTTTCTCTGGCCCCTGCATCTGACTCAGCTTCTGTGTAGGTAGGATAGGCACAATGAATTAAACCCAAAGCAGCTTCCCTTTCAATTTCTTGATGAAATGAAGTGATGCTAAAATATAAAGTTCTTGGGGGTTCTTTTTGCTGGTTTTCTTCTAAGTGAACATTGGAGTCACTCACTTCCAGCAGCAGTGAGGCCCACAGAGAGCATTTCATAAGCATCTAAGGCTTTCCCTTGATTAACAAGGACCACCATGGGGCTGAACAAAAAGACTTGTTACTTCTTTAAATGTAAAACAGGCATTTCCCGCATCTAATTCAGTAACATTTCTTACAAAGAGGTATTTGTAGAAGCTCAGGCCAAACACAGAAGTGGCATTGCCCATGACTCATGCCAAGAATCTTTTAGGAGTCCTGAAATAATAGTCACAGCTTTTCATTCTATGTCTTCTCCTTTAAGATTAGAATGTAGTGGGCATGCCATTTTCCAACACCACTTTTAGGTAAAAACAGGATGTTTATTTTTGGTAACCATCTTTCTGTTGAGACATCAGGTACTCAAGTGCTGACTTTCTTTTCTTTTCCAAGGTCCCCATTGCTTTGGTATCTAATGACTATCTTCCTCACACATGAACACACAGAGAGATACACAGACACACACACACACACACACACACACACACACACACACACTCCTAGATCTTTTTCAGATTATTTCTGCTCTACCTCATAGATTCGTCCTCTGTTATTTAATAAGTGTTTCCATAGGGCTCACAGTGTGTTCAGCAGTGTGCCAGGCATTGAGACCTCAAATGAGACATTTGCTTCTGTTTTCACAGACTCTGGTGAAAGTTGGAAGCAGGAAATCCTTCAGAGAACAGTCAGCAGTGCTATGAGATGTGATCATGTGACACTTTGTAGGAACATGGTTTCCTTTACATTGCACAACTTGTCCAGGATTCTACTCTATGGTTTTTTAAGTACTGACTGCTCAAGGGGAGGTTCCAAAACCTGACACTATTACTGAGGCTATGGAGCTCTCACAAAAAGGAACCTAGCATGACTGCCCTCCAAAAGACACAACAAGCAGCTGAAAGAGTCAGAGGCAGATATTTATACCCAACCAATGGACAGAAGACGCTGACCTCAGTTGTTTAATTAGGGAAAGGCTGAAAGAATCTGAGGACGAGGGTGACTCTGTAGGAGGACCAGCAGTCTCAATTAATCTGGACCCCTGAGATCTCTTAAACAGTGGACCACCAAACAGGCAGCATACACCAGCTGATGTGAGGCCCCAACACATATACAGCAGAGTACTGCTGGGTCTGTGTTCAATCAGAGAAGATACACCTAATCCTCAAGAGACTGGAGGCCCCAGAGAGTTTAGAGGTCTGGAGGAGTGGGTGGGGTTAGGGTGTGGGGACACCCTCATGGAGATAGGGGTGTGGGAAGGAGGTATGGGATGTAGAACAGTCAGAAGGCAGACGGGTGGGGGGTGATGGCAGGGAATAAAATCTGGAGTGTAAAAATAAATAAATAAATAAATAATAAAATAAATAAAAAATCAGTTCACATTTCTATTAAACCATTTTATCTGTTTTGTAATAAATGTACTTGTGAATATTTGCCCTTCACAAGTAATAGCATCATCCAATGAGTAATACTAGACAATTTAAATATCAAAGCCCCAGAGTGACATATTGGGAGCAAGCCACAGTTTATCACCCAGGCTGCCCCAGAGCCTGGCTCTACTTGGAGCTTCATTATTTCCTCCATAGAGTTCTCAGTCTAAGTCTGTCTTTTGGGCTCCTCAGTTGTTTTCCATTTTATTGCACAGAAAAGGATGTTTAAAGGCTCCCTGATGAGTTGTTTCTCTTTTGTCTTTTTGGCCCAGTCTTCATTCGGTCAGGTCTCCCTCTCAGCACTTGTAGGCCATTGCCTCTTGGCCCTGCCTTTCCACTCCTCTGATGGAACTAGCTGTCTGGATTTTGCCCCTTCTGGAGATCGTATCTTCCAATATACACATGCCTTTCTGGTTTTGCATTTCTTTTCTTTTTTCTTTTATTGAAAGGTGACAAGTTGTCTAGCATTTCAAAGAATGAGAGCCTAAATAAAAGCAATTTCTTGTGTCTTAAAAAATCTTCTGGCTCTATGCAACACTGGGTTGCCACTTTTCCAAAGAAAATGTGAGACCTAGATCATTTAGTTTACAAACTTTATGAGTCTCAGAAAATTTCTTATGGGCTGCTTTTCACATCTTGGGCTCTAAACCTTCATTGCATGACTGGAGCAGTGTTGGCTGCTGGTGAAGCAGACACAAAACAAACATAGCCCAAATGGCCATATTATTTTTCTTTCAAGGAATCCTTAACATTTTATTAGTCATAACAGAGAGACAGGAAGGAAGGGCAACATTGATTGCTCTGAAATGCACAAACTTTGACACCTGAGAGACCATCTTAAGTTGCTAAAAGGAAGAGAAGCTAACAAGATGGTCTTTAGATAGAGCTGATGAACTTAGGCAAAAGTCCTGATTGGCAGCCTTGGGGAGTCTCATGAAGCAGCTCATTAGGACTCTGGGATACGTCTTGCCAATGTGGATTCTCCTGGGACTTCAGAAATATATACAGAGATGGGATTTTGCTTTGGGTTGTCTTTACAAGAAAACCAGTTGGAAACCTATGTGTCTACTACAGGCTCTGGGGAAATATTCAGTCACTTACCCTTGAAAATTAGCTCACTAATATCTGGATTGTAAGGTACCATTTCACAAAGCATAATTTGATTAATTTCTTATGTAATATCAAAAACATGTGATCTGAAAAATCCCTTTATATTATCCATGTTAATCTCTTTACTGCACAAATGAGGATAAAGTGATCAAAACACAATGCCTTTTCCTTTGTACCCAGCACCCTGCATTTTCCAGTGCACAGCTCTGCCTGCATTCCAGGAGGCCTGCAGGCACTAGAGACAGCCAGGTTGAGATCCCTTCTTTCCAACCCCCTCCCTCTTTGGTCCTCCCTTGGGCAAGCCCAGCAGCTGTCAGCTGTGCCTTGTCCCATATACCCTCCATTTACTGATGCACAGCTCTGCCTGCATTCCAGGAGGCCTGTTGGAACCAGAGACAAGCAGATAAGACTCCAAGTCCCCTGCCTTCCCTGTGCCCCTGAAACTTGCTGGCACCAGGGATAAACAGATAACACCTTTTCCACCTGAATCCTGCCTGCCAAATCCTCCTAAAGTACTCCCACAGTAAATTGCTTCTGTTTCCCTGAGCTCCATTTTCAGACCCACAACCTTGCTTGCATTCCTGGAAGTCTGCCTATACTAAGGACTGCCAGATGACTCAAAGGGAACATAAGAATAGAATCAACAAGATCTAGGGCAACATGGCACTACCAAAGCCCAGCTATCCTACTAGAGCAAGCCTTGGATATCCTAACATACCTGAAGCACAAGAAGATGACCTTAAATCCAATATTATGAAGATGATAGAGGCCTTTAAAAAGGAAATGGATGATTCCTCATGGCTTTCTCAGTGTACTTTCTTACAGTACCCAGGGCTACCAGCTCAGGGTGGTTTGTTTACAGCTTAATCTTATGGAGGCACTTTCTCATTTGATGTTGCTTTCTCTCTGATGACTGTAGCTTGTGTCAAATTATCTTAAATTAGGCAGAGCATCATAATCCACACAGATAAAAGTGGTTCTCACCTCACTGAAAAAAGCTACTTTGTACAACAGTTACTAAATAGATCCACGTTAAGTCAAAATGTAGTGAAGGAGTGAATATGTGATGTCTGCCCCAATAGTATGACATCTACACCTAAGGTTTTGAAAGCATTATGAAGAGGGGGATGGAAAGATTGTGAGAGCCAGAGGACCAGGATGACTGCTACTAGATAGTATCTTCTGGACATGCAGGGATGCTGCACCTGTCAAATCTCACCTAAACAAGACTTTCATAGTGAACGTATAAGTCAACATGCCTATGTGGACCAGGCGAATTTTACAAGATCCCATCTCTAGATAAAGAGTTACAATCAATCAATGGCTGCCAAGAGAGGGAGAATTAGTTTTCTCCAGAGTTGAGATCCCTGAGAGATTATTTAATTCTAAGTGGTTAGCACTAAATACATACAGAAAAGAGCCTATTAGAACAACATGTCACAATATAAATAATAGAAGAGGAGTATATGTATGTATATGTATGTGATTATATGTATATATATTCTCATGCTTCATTGAAGAAATTTCTATTTGCAACAGACAGAGACTACTCCAGAAAACTATAATCTATCAGAATGCAGAGTTGTGGAACCTAGTCCCAACTGGTACATCTACAATACAACTCTTACAACTAAGGCTCAGGGAACAATGTGGAAGAATGTCTTAGTTAAGGTTTTACTGCTGTGAACAGACACCATGACCAAGGCAGCTCTTATAAGGACAACATTTAATTGGGGCTGGCTTACAGGCTCAGAGAGCAGTTCAGTCCATTATCATCAAGGCAGTCACGGTGCCTGGGGAGCTGAGAGTTCTCCATCTTGTTCCAAAACCAGGAGAAGACTGCTTTCAGACAGCTAGGATCTAAAAGCCCAGGCCCACAGTGACACATTCATTCAACAAGGTCACACCCACACCAACAAGGCTACATGTCCAAATAGTGCCACTCCCTGGGCCACGTATATTCAAACCACTTCAGGTAGGGTCATAGTCATTGTTCTGTTGCTGTGAAGATACTATTACCATGGCAACTCTTATAAAAGAAAGCATTTAACTGAGGCTGGCTTACAGTTTCAGAGGTTTAGTCCATTATTGTCACAGCAAGGAGCCTGGCAGCATGCGGATAGATGTTATGCTGGAGAGGTTGAGAGTTCTCCATCTGGATCTTCAGGCAGCAGGAAGAGAGAAGAGCCCCTTGGCTTTCCTTAATCTTCTAAACCTCAAAACCCACCTCTATGACTACCTCTAACTAGACCACACCTATTCCAGCAGGACCACACCTCCCACTTCCTACTAAGTAGTTCCACTTCTTAACAACCAAGCATTCAAATACATGAGCCTATGAGGGCCATTCCTATTCAAACTATCATATCCCACTGTCCAGACCACCATAGCTTTATAGCCCTATCATAAAACAAAATTGTACTCAGTTCAACTTCGAAAGTCACCGTAGTCTATCATAGTCTCAACACTGTTTAAAAGTCTCTTCTGAAACTCAAGGTAATGTCCTGAATCATGTAACCCCTGTAAAACCAAAATAATAAGCATCACATAGTTCAACACACAATTTCACAGAATATACTTCAGCATTCTAAAATGGAGGAAAGGGAGTATAACAAGGAAACACTGGACCAAAGCAAGACCTAAAACCAGCAGAGTAAAATCCAAACTCCACTTCTTCACGTCTGATGCCAAAAGGCTTTTCAGATCTCCAAGTCTTTTCAGCTTTGTTGACTGCAACATACTTTTCCCTCTTGGTCTGATTGCATACCCAGTCTGCAGCTTCCCTTGGAAGATACACCAGGACTGTGGCATCTCCAACATCTGGGGGTCTCCAAGGCAGTCCAGGCTTTACCTTCATGGTTTCAAACACTGGTCCCTCTGAGCCTTCATGAAGGGACACCCCTGACACTTGCTCAGTGGCTCTCTTAGTCACAGACAGAGATTCCAGAACCCTGGTCTTGTATCCTTGACTCTAAAGCCAGAACCATGTGGCCAAAGCTGCCAAGTTCTGCTGCTGACTGGGACTGGAACTTGGCCTCTCCATTCAAATTCATTTTCATCAGCTTTCTGTTTTCAATGGTTTCATTCACTGCTTACACTTTCCTTTAATTCCTTTTCACAAGTTGGAAGCTTCGCTGGGTGGGGTCTTTATTTCACTTAGCATCATGGTTAAACTGTTTATCTCCTTAAACTCCTGAAAGAGCTACTTTTCACTTCCTGGTGCTCCTTCTTTCATCAAATTCCACACTTTGTGGAATTTCCTTGCTCAGTGTAGTCCTTTTCCTTTACAGATCTGCCTAAGGCTGGCCACTGATCACCACAGGACACTATCAGAGATTGGCTGCTTTCAGTCTCCTTTGCCAATGCTGTTAATCCAAAACTCCTTAACTGAGCCTCAGGCAGATTTTTACCACAAGGTCAAAGCAGCCACATTCTTTGTGAAATTTCACAAGAATAGTCTCTAGGCTACATACTAATACTCTTCCCCCCAGAAACTTCTTGAGCTGGGACCCCACAGTTTGAATCACCCTCAACATCTGTGTCTGCCATAATCCTAGAATGACCCATTAAGCCCCATTTAAAGTATCCAATCACTATGGGAGTCCAAAGTCCCAAATGTGTTCTATATTGCTCCAAACCTAAGCATAGTCAGGCCTATCACAGCCATACCCCTGGTACTAAATTCTGACTTAGTCATTGTTCTGTTCCTGTGAAGAGACACCATGACCACAGCAACTCTTATAAAAGAAAACATTTAATTGAGGCTTGCTTACAGTTTCAGAGGCCAGTTTCAGAGGTTTAGGCTATTATTGAGATAGTAGGCAGCATGGCAGCATGAATGTAGACATGGTACTGGAGAGGTTGAGAGTCCTACATCTGAATCTGCAGATAGCAGGAAGAGAGAAGAACCACTGGACTTGGCTTGGTTTTCTGAAACTCTAAAGCCCGCCCAGTGATGCACTTCCTCCAATAAAGCCACAGCTACTTCAACTGGGTCACATCTCCTAATCACTATTAAGTAGAGCCGCTCCCTAATGACCAAGTACTCAAACATATGAGTCTTTGGGAACCATTTCTACTCAAACCACCACAAGGAAGAAAGATCATCAGAACCAGAAGATCAGGGAGTTTACTATGAGATTGTATTTCTTCTTAGTAATATTGAAAGATGCATCCATAAAGTCTTCCCAACATGACTGACTAAACTTCATGAGTTTGCACAGAAACACAAACAAAAGCAACAAGACAATACCATTTAATCATGTTGGCAGAACTTAAAAGGATGAAAAAACAGTCAGTATTGGCAATAACCTTGGGAAAGAAGTTCATAAATACTGCTATAATAGAGTGTCATGAGATCTTTGGAGTGGAAATAGTTTCAAGTTCTTCATAGGATTTTGGAGTATTTACTCCAAGTGAAGATGTCCAAGTGAAGGTCCTCATACTTAGATAAAAAGAATTGTAGATAGATCTAGAATATGAAATATGTACAGGGAGAAATAAGAAGGATGGCTGATGTAACATTATTGAAACTAAACTAGCTGAGATGGCCACAGATGAAGAAATATGAATTTAGTGATTAAAATCCTTACAAAAAATCCATATTTCCCCAAATAACAAAATTATCCATGTTTGGACTTAAAAACTAGAAATACATTTGCTCAAATCAGAAAAGCCCAAGCTTGCCAGGACTGATGATGAGCTGCTACTACAGCTTGCCCATGTTTCTGCTGAGCCATCCCCATTGTATGGCGTTACCTCCAGGGAACTTCCTGTGCTCATTTCTAGGTGCCCCATTTAGATACAATAGATTTCATTGAGGCAAGGCAACATTTCTTTGTATTTTGAGAGGAATTATGTCATGTGGCCCTACATAATTCACTCACTGAGAAAGTTATAAAGTTATGACGATTTTAAAAATTATTCCACACCTTGACATGGAGATTAAATCCTCCTGCCTAAGAATGGAACTTTCAACAAAATAGAGTTCCACTAACAAGGGATAGAAAGGAAGCAGCTTATGGCCAGATAACCTGGAGATCAACTTCAACAGACAATAAAAATACGAGGTATAGAAATGGAATTGTCGGAATGTGTTCTTGTAAACAGATTTAAAGTATCAGACACGGTGTGGAAGCCCATAGGGAAGGTCAACATACTGCTATGTAATCAGAGGTCTAGTTTCTAGCCTGTATTCTTTTACACTGTGCCCATCTTTGGTCTTAAGATTTTCTTTAGGAAATGTGTACCTAAGGGAGAACAAGATGTGGAGGTAGGCACCAGCACCAGCAACACATTTTATTTCTTTTAATAAAGCAACAAATAGGGCAATATATTAACATTTGTTAACTCCAAGAGGCAAATGAAATCCATCATTTTAAAC
>NW_022196894.1:55661801-55670140 GCF_008632895.1 Mastomys coucha | reverse complement strand
AAAAAGCAGTTTTGGAGTTGAAGCCCAGAGTACAGTTTGTTGTATTCAAATTCCTATGTGTTGATTATCTGGCTTTTTGTAAAAGGGAAAACAGTATTTCAAAGTAGAAAATTGGTACGTTTTAACCCAAAGCAAATATATTTACCTTGGCAGAGCTGTTGGTGATTTATGAATGATGATTAAAATGATCAAAATGTTACCATTTCATTGTTACAATTCCAAAAGGGCCATTCCCAGCATGAATTCCCAGACAAATGTGAATGTGGTTTTTGGCTGTTTTTTTTAATTGCTGGTTTATTTTGTGTTACTCATTCATGTAAATCACTGGGGAACAGGTAAGCTCTGTTTCCTTTGGAAATAAATTCCATTCATGTACACACCCTGAAAGGTTACATGTGGGCAGATCTCCTCCTGTTTCAGCCTTGGGAAATGGACTCTCGAACACAGTCCTTATGTTTCTTATGTTTCCCGTGTGTGTGTTTGTGTGTTTGTGTGTGTGTGTGTGTGTGTGTGTGCGTGTGTGTGTGTGTGATTTGTATTTGAATACATTTTGATTTCCCTTGAAAAACTGCCATTGCTACCTTGATTGAACCTAGGCCTCAACCGCTCTCAACTAAGCACACACCTGTAATTTCTTAGTCTCTCTTTAGACTAACGCTAACAATGAGAGAGTCTGTATAAATGAAGAGCTTAAAATGTCTGTGAATCCCAATGACTTCTGTATTTTTGGCAGATAAGGACCATAATAAGAGAAATACCTTGAGGGTCACCAAGTGTTCTCGCTGTTTAGAAAATGACACATGCTTTCAAAAGTTCACTAGCTGCTTGTTTTCTGTCATCAATATTCAGAAAATCCTACCCAAAATAGTTTCAAGGAGCTGTAGGCAGTTGGTGACACCCTGTTTTACATTTCAGAACATTGGCATCCAGGCGCCGTTCGCTTTGGAAGCATTGCAGTTGGAGAAAGTTGGAGAGCCCAGTATAGCTTCCCTCAGCCTTCTCCTTTTCCGGCTGACCATCAACTCATCAGTCCATTGACCAGAAGCAAATCCTGAGTTGTTTACTAGAGCGGAAGCCTAGGTTTGGTGTGGTCTAAACTAACAGGGTTTCTTCTTTTTGTTCTTGTTTTTCTCCCTCTCCAGCACTCCTGCTGCAAATAAGGAAAAGCTATTCTAGATTAGTCCGCCTGCAGCTACAGGTACACAAACCTTATAAAAAGTGCTGATATCCTTACTATTGTGTAAACATAGGGGTAAGGGGGGAGTTACTTCTGAGTTCTACTATAACATTCTCAATTGCTTCCACTCAAAAGTAAGTGCCATCGATTTTCTCCTTGAGTTCCAAACTTATAATCACGTTATAAGTATCACTTCTGCTTGATGCTGTGAAGTTGTTTGTAAATGTTATGCTATAGATTTGCATATGTAACATTTGACAGTACTGTGGTATAGAGGTTCTCAAAGAGATTCAGGAATGGGTGCAATTTAAATGATACAGGAGAATAATATTAGAGGTTGTTCAGGAGACACGAAAATAGCACATCTCACTTAATCCCATTGTAGATTCACCTTAAGTAAACCTGTTAGCCACCGTCTAAGTGCTTACTCTCATTAGCACCAAACTTTCATGCCTCTCTGGTCAGCATTTTAGTGAATATCTATAACTACATTTTCCTAAGTGCATAGAATCTGTGCAACTTCTACAGAGAATTAGGCTGAGATTTCATTTGAAAGGGTGTATATGTGATTCATCATTTTTCACTTATGGGAAGATCAAGTGTGAACATATTCTGTCTAGATCCCTCCTCTTAAAGGCTCAAAGAACTTTTATATGTAAACTTTTATCTGTATGCAACTCCTATAATAGAAGTCAAGATTGTCTTTTAATTATTTCCTCATGTTCCACACAGATGGTATGTTATTATTTTATGGCAAGTGAAGACTTCAAAGTATTCATTCAAAGTAAAATAAAGAAAATCACTGTTTCTTTTCCTAAAGACACCCATTGCCATCAGGTTTTGGCAGGCCTGTGCCTGACCTTTTGTTCTTTCTATTATCTAAATACTTATTTGGCTTTTAGAACTCAGCCATGTATGCTTGGAATTATTACTAAGTGTAGCCATCAGAGCCTCACACCACTTTACAACCCAGAGAAGGAAAAATGTGGTGCATCTGCCATTCCCAAAATTATCTTCTTTACAGCGTGGACTAGTGTCTTTAGTCTCAGAAGCCTGCAGACCCGCCATGCTATATGAATGAGTTCACTAACTGGTGTCTCTACTACCAAAGATTATAATAGGTCACAATCCTATGATATCAATATAGTAAAAACAAGCCAGAAATGAACATCTTTTTCTATCCAAATTATACTGTACTGTCTATTGGATTTATTCCTCAACTGGAAAAACCTAGATTTCTAGCAGATCTTAAGGGAAAAAACCCAAAAACCCAGGAGATATTTTTAATAAAATTTGAAGTCATATGAATCATTTTCCTACGTACTTGCTTGAGTTTATAAGAATATTGGCACACTATAATCTCTAACCCGCTAACCACTTGTAGCTAGCAAGTTTTAATTGGCTATTATTTGTATCTTTAATAAAAAGTCAAATTACACATTGTTGAGGTTTGTGACACATAGAAGTATTCTCACATCTGGAGTCTGTAGTGGACTCCAGTAGACCCCTGTCCATAAGTTTGGTGTCATTGGGGTCCAGGATTCAGAGTCCTCCATTCCAGAATTTCTGCTTCATTTGGCTTCATCTCTTACCCAGAAAACCCGTAGAACCTGCCTAAAAAGTTATAAGAGTTTCAAAATTGCACATTAAAAACCTGAAAAGTAAGTAAATGCCACACTTAAGAGTCACCCATTTAGAGCTATGTAAAAACTGAGCCAGGTTCAGTGATGGACAACCAGACAACTTATCAGATAGTCATATATAAATACAAATAAAATACCACGTTAAGAGCTTTCATGGAGAGGTGTCTGCATAAAATCATTTACTCAGGGACTTGACCTGGTCAGGGAATTCATAAACATTTGTCCAAAGATAAATGTAAGCTAGTCAAGGATGAGGAAAGAGGAACCGTTAATATGATGAGTTGTTAAGTATTAGGTCTGAAGAAAGCGTCTCGGTGAGGTCACTGGACAGAATGTGGAAAAGGTGGAAAGTCCCTCCGTGAAGGGTCCCACTAGGAGAATTTTCACTTTACCTTTAAGGAACAGCAAAATGAGAATTCATTATGAAAAAGTGAGACAATGTGTGTTACATGATCATACTTGTATGATGTGTGTGTGTGTGTGTGTGTGTGTGTGTGTGTGCATGCTTATGTGTGTGAATTTGTATCCTGGTGTGTATATGTATGTGAGGGATCTATGTGTGTGAAGTTTAACCTCAAGTGACACTTCTCAGAAGCTATTTTGGTTTTTTTAGTTTTTTTGTTTTTTTTTTTTTCAGGCAGAAGTTGGAGATTGTAGATTGTGATGGTTTAAAAGAGAACAGTTCCCATAGACTCATATTTTTGGGTTCTAGGCCCTCAGTGGAACCGTTTGGAAGTGTTGGAGGTGTGGCCTTCTTGGAGGAGGTGTGCCACTGGGGACAGGCTTTGAGGTTTCAAAAGCCCATGGCAGTCTCTCTTTCTCTCCTTCTCTCTCTATCTTGTACTTGTGGCTCAAGAGATAAGCTCTTGGCTACTTGTCTAGAGCCATGCCTGCCGCCTGCCTGCTGCCATGCTCCCAGACTTGACAGTTAAGGCCTCTAACACTCTGAGACTGTGAGCTCTGGATTAAATCGTTTATTTTATAAAATTGGTCATGATGGTTTATTATGGCAATAGTTAGTTAGAAAAGTAACTAAGACACTAGCTAGAAAGCCCTAGAAACCCTCTTGTTACTATTTCTTCAGCATGGAGATTATAAGCTCACATTTTTTTATCTATTAATAAATAGATTAAAGAGATTTAGGAATCTCCCCGGCACTGTGATAACCTCAGATATCCTAGTCTCTGCATGTCTTCTCGTTTCTCTCAGATCATTAAACTTCTCTTGGTTTCTGAGACTCCACCAAAGAACTCCCTCAGACTCAGAGTTGGATCCCACCAGACCTGACTTGTCTTTTCTTGCCCATGGTTTGTGCTTTGTGTTCTCTAAAACGAGCTTCTCTCCAATCTCTGAAATGAATCCTGTCTGAAGTACTGCATTGGCATAACCCATGGCCTACCACACAACCATTACTACAATCCTATCATACAAAATGCAACATCCATCCATGGCAGATCAGGGCTCCCTGGGTTAGGACTTAGACATCAGGAAGATGGAGCCCAATTGCAGCATTTGAGCCATGGAGACTGACAGCAGATATCTAAGTTTTTTTACCATTTACTGCTTAGCAGGGTCACTGACCCATGTCTCATAGGGTACAGTTAAACTAGCTGCATCTCCCAAATGTTTTGTATTACTACTTTTAAGCAGTGTTTAGTTCATGTTTATGGCATGAATGAATGAATGAATGAATGAATGAATGAGCCCATCAGAGGTAAAAGGCCACTTTCCTTACCACTCGGAGATAAAAAACAAAGCAAAATTGAAAAGAGGAGCTGTATTCCTAAACGCAGGCAAAAATACATCAGAAAAGAAAAAGAAGATATCTGGTTGAAACTAGAACCATGACAGGAACAGAAGGAAGCTGTGGGTGGTGGGGGAAGTAAGTGCAAGAGAAATTTTGGTGAGGAGATAGAATGGGCAGAATGAGCTGATTGTTATTCTGGCAGAGACAGGGAGACTGGATGGAGTTGGCCTTTAATCTGATGGAAACAGTGTGACTGTGTTTGCCCCAGCTGGGCTTAATCCACCTCCTCAGGCTGCTGGGACTGCCCGGGGTTTCTTGAAGTTTAAGCTTCTGGATTGAAAAATCAGTCTAGACATTTATTCTCAGACTTTCCAGAGGAAACTCAGATTGGTAACCCTACCAGCGTGTCAAATTGAAAACCTGCGTTGTTCTCACCCCACGACAGCCATTTAGGCCATGTTCAATACAATTCAAAGGAATAAGAAAACTCTTTCCACTCTGTGAGAAAGTAAATGTTTCCTTAAACTCCATTATGTGAATCATGTAAAAGAGGGAAACTCTTTATCTGCTTGTTTAAATGTTGACATAGAAACAGGAACATGCAATGTGAGAATTTTCATCTCTGCTTGTCGTTGCTAATCATAGTTTCATATTAAAGCCAAAAATCTTGAGTACTGGAGAAAAACAGGGTTAGGAGAAAAAAACAAAGACAAATAGATTTGCTTTTAAATTATACCTAAGTGATCAGGAGCAAGCCACTCATATGGATGCTCACTCCATTATGAGAGTAACACAAGTACAAATGATCTATTTCTATATAGACCTCACTGATGTCACTTACAATGAACATTTAAAAGTGTAGTTCATGTTGTAATGTACTTTTTAAAAAAAGAGAGATACTAAAGGCTCAATTTAGATTTTGTACTATCATGAAAAGTATTTTACTCTGTAATTTACACTCTGTGTAAATTATGGTGCGTAGCAGGCTAGCTACCTAAGAGTTATCAGTTCTCTCTAACTCATTCTCTCTCTCTTCCTCTGTCTCTCTCTTTTTCTCTCTCTGTCTCTCTGTCTCTCTCTCTTTCTCTCTCTGTCTCTGTCTGTCTGTCTGTCTCTGTCTCTGTCTCAGTCTCAGTCTCTCTCTCTCTCTCTCTCTCTCTCTCTCTCTCTCTCTCTGTGTGTGTGTGTGTGTGTGTGTGTGTGTGTATGGGTGTGTGTAAGGAGTAGTGGTGGTGGTACTAGTTCAGTGGAACTTTTCGAATTTATCCTAAACTTCGTACAAATGAACAGAACTTCAAAGTCACATAAACAATTTATAGGATAAATAAGAATATATTGACTTATATTTAAAGCTGTGGTTGTGTAATCTTGTAATCTAAATGCTTAATTGATGGGAAGATTGTGAGTTCAAGATCATCCTGCACTACATAGCCAGAAAAGGAAAGAAGGAGAGAGAAAGAAAGAAAGAAAGGAAGAAAAAAGAAAGGAGGAAGACAAACATTATATATATATACACATGTACGTATGTATGTATGTGTGTGTATACATATGCTATACATAAACTATCCTTATAACCCCCAAGAAACAATTTGTTAAGAAATTATATCAGACACCTAAGTAAAAACGTGAAAAATAACCAAATATCTGAAACTTCTAAATATAAGAAGCAAATTAAAAATGTTAGAAAGGAAATATAGGCTAAATTTATGATCTGGAGGTTGAGAAGTTCATAGGATAAGACCTAAGAATTCAGAATGCATTGAATGAAAATATTTACATTCATTAAAACTATAAGATGTGATATATTTAAAAGAAGTCAACAATGTAATCTTATATTATTTAGCATACATAACTAACATAGATTTTTGTATTAAGAGTATATCAATTATTGCAAATGAATGAGAAGAAGAATCCAATAAGGAGAAGAGACAATGTATGAGAGCAAGATGCTTGGAAGGAAGAGGGATGCCTGAATGGACAGTAAAATTGAAGTACCCCCATAGTTACTTTGACAGTTAAAATCATATGTATATTCAAATGACCTATGTTTTCAAATGCAGCAACCCAGAACTGTTAAAGCATGACAAAACTATAGGCTTTTAAAGCTAATGAGTCATGATGATTCATTCTCCTTTGTATAATATTAGTTCTTTAACTTTTGAGATTATAATATCATTACATCAATTGCCTCTTCCTTGCTCTCTTTCAAATTCATGGCCTATTTTTCATTAATTGTTACATACATGTTTGTATATATAAAACATATCCATAATAATATTATGCAAACTGAGACAAGCATGGTAAAGTCAATCTGGATGAAATTCAGTTGTAGTTAGTGAATTGTAATTTGACATATCTTCTTTTCTGTTGCTACTGTAACAAATTACAGTAATCAGACTCAAAACAGCAAGTTTGTAAGCTTTCAGCTGTAGAAGTCACAAGCCCATTCTTTGTTGAAAGATTCCACATTTGTATGGTTAAGTCATTGTTGCTGCATCTCTCATCTGTGATCACCTTATTTTTATATCTCTTCATTTGTGGATTCTTAAGATGCTGTAGACTGTTCATTCCTGTACCCAAATACAAATGTTCTCATTCTAGCTGCCTTTTCTAGCAACAATATGCTCTTTAAAATACACAAACAAACAGCAGGCCAGCAGCCAATCTCTCGGATGTCCAGATTAGTAAGTGGAGCATGCTAAAGAAAGGTGCATCTAAGGAGCTGGAGATGGCATATGGTCCAAAGCCCAGTGAGAAACATTCCTTTCTGAGCATTCCCTCCATTCCTCTAACCCAATGCATGCATTAGAATGTAGCAAAACCCTGCAGAAACTTCTCTTAGCCAACTGCAAACTTATTATCTGTTGCCACAAGTGCAAAGGGTCAGGACATGGACCTAGGAATCAGAGCCCTTCAGCCACTTCAGCTGGTGACAGAAAACAAAGGAAAAACTCCTAAGTATATAAAGTCTGTCTCCACTTTTTATAAAACTGGAATAAAATGGGAAAGTGCCATCTTTTACTTATCCTAATTGAGTTTTAAATGTCTTTTTGACACAAAAAGGTATATACATGACACAGCTACACAACATTTTTAAGTGGACAACAAGTGTCAAAACCCTGTGCATATGTAGGGTAAAAAAGATTGGTCAGGAGAAGAGCATTGTTCCTATAACTGCAATCTGACACAATGTCCTATTGCCATTTTTTTTTAGAGGTCCATTTCAGTTTATTAAAGTTTTTTTCACGGTATTTTATTCCTCTTCATAAAAGAAAAAATCAGACTTTTGTAATTTGTGAATGCTGATCTCTATCAAAAGGTTCATTCTCTGGATCAGAGTTAGTGGTGTCAGAATATCTATAATGAGTAGGTTCATTGTCACTAACATCTGGAGTCATAGAAGTTGAACTGCTAGCCTCTGGATCTGATGGCTCCTCTACTATTTTTTCTAAAGTATAATTTCACCTTAAAATTTGTAGAGAAGTATTGGCTGGTCTTGTCTTTGTTTACTTTGTCAAGATCATTTTTTGTTAGGGTGAGTACAAGATACTCCTTGTCATTATCTGTACACTCTATACTGCAAATGTTATCGATTTCCTGGTCACAAAGACTTCCATTTTCCACTTTTTCTGAGGTTTCCTCTGGTCCTGGTATGAAGAACCCATTTATCCAAAAGTGAAATATTTTGCCCCCTTTTTTTTTTATTAGATATTTTCTTTATTTACAAGTAAATTTCTCCTTTCCCAGTTTCCCCTCCAAAAAACAAAGAAAC
>NW_022196894.1:55660763-55660986 GCF_008632895.1 Mastomys coucha | reverse complement strand
GTTTAGCTCTGTACCCCATTTTTTATTAAGGTTATTTGGTTCTCTGGAGTCTAACTTCTTGAGTTCTTGTATACATTGGATATTAGCCCTCTTAGATATAGGGTTGGTAAAGACCTTTTCCCAATTTGCTGCTTGTCGTTTGTCCTATTGACAGCGTCTTTTGCCTTATAGAAGCTTTGCAACTTTATGAGGTCCCATTTGTCAATTCTTGATCTTAGAGCAG
>NW_022196894.1:55641658-55659155 GCF_008632895.1 Mastomys coucha | reverse complement strand
GAAATTGGTCTGAAGTTTTCTTTCTTCGTTGGGTCTTTGTGTGGTTTAGGTATAAGAGTAATTGTGGTCTCTGATCCACCTCTGTCACTTGGAAGCTGAGAGGATCCTGTCCTGCTGCCCTGCAACTCCCCTGGGACTCGTGGGGCCTGTGCCTCCTGGCTGGCTGTTCTGGTCTTAGAAACTCACCGGAGAGAAGAAGGCGGCTCTCCCGTTTTGCCCTTTTTTGAGCATCTTGTTCTGTTTGTGGAAAAACTCAAAGAATAGCCGGGAAACAGAATATTTGATTTATTCAGTATGTTTTCTCAGTTGTAATGACTACTCTTATCTCCCGTGTAATCAAGGCCAGTGTTAAGAGTTAGATGCTATTAGTCTCTACATCAGTCAGCACCTCACATTTATTTTTATTAATTTCAATCATATACCTATTGTGGATGCTTCATGTGCTGGCTGCCAGTTTGTTTTTCTCATTAAATATTTTGTAATTATTCACACAAAATTTCAACTTCAGATTCAACAGTAAGCAGTTTTTCCCCCCAGGTATTGATGATGTGCGTCCTCAGTCCAGTGGCTGTCAGATGTCCTGCCCCTTGACCTTACACATTCTATTACAATGAGTTTTGCAGTTTTGCACATTTTTAAAAATGTCATTAACTGTTAGGGAATTTTAAATGAATACTGAATACATATAATGTATATATTTTAAAAAGTCATTGTTTGTGTTAAAAAAGAAATTAGAGTTGCAGTAAATTTTCAGCACTGCACGAATAATAAGGTACTTAAGTTTTTTAGTAGAAATTGTCCTACAAATGATTTATTGACTTGGTATTGGAAGAATAGATCTTCTTAAATGTGCAGTGTTAAGTCACTGCGTAATAGTGGTAGACTTGGGATTAAGGCTTCAATTTCACTTCTTAAATATCATTATATGTTTGATATGCCCAGACTGCATACAATTTAAAGCAAGTGTACAACTAGTATCACAACAAGAATGTGAAAATACTATTAAAAAGGATTCCCCCTCCACTGGGGAATTTGGCCTTTCAAATTGTATCTTGACCTTGACATTTGAATATTCATCCATTATATTTCTTAATGGTGTGAAGTCTCATTTTCAATAACTTATTGGTGCTGAAATTGTTCACTAGCTATGCTCTGACTAGTTAATTTACAAGTACAGATTGCATAGAACCCAGTAAAGAAGCATTTATAGTTGATGGTGAGTAGATTAGGCAGAACGTCTTCTAAACTATCCTTAGAAAATAATGTTGATGTATTTTTCCATAACTCATCAGTTTCACTCAACCAATAAAGTTTTTAAAATTGTAACAAAAGAAAACAACAGTAACAAAAGAAGTCATAAGCCCATCATGGTCTCATTGGCTTATCTACAGGACGGCATTGCCTTCTGGAGATGAGAGAATCTGTTTCCCAAGCTCACAGTTTCACATTCCTTTGTAGACGGTTCTGTTCTTCTCTTCAAGACTCATAACCATGGTAAAGGCATTTCAGATCCTATTGTTCAAGCCATCTATTTTGCCTTTGATTCCAATGTCAAGGTCTCATATGATTATATTGATACTTTGTGAATAAACTGAGGTGGTCTCTGCTGTGAAATTCTTTGCTTTTACATCTCCAAAGTTCATCTAACTCATACCAAGAATGGCTTTGGAGAGTTGTTATTCTATTTATTACATATGCAAGCTCTCTTTGAATTAGTAACTAATTCTCAGGTTTATAGGAGAATCACCATTGCAAATGTGTTTGAAGAAACAATCCTACATATATTCACTAGTATATATATTATGAAACATACTTCAGTTGTTTTTATCCATAGAAAAATGGATAACTATTATTGCACTGATACAACACAATGGTGGTTATAATTAAGATAAATCTTAAACACAGTGTGGACCAAAATAAAAATGAATAGTTATGTAATGATGAAGAGATGCAAATTGGTAGGCAGGTACATAAATTTGCAGATGTATACATGTAGAACAGAGCTACTACTTGTACTAACAAGGAAATGCTTTTTAGATTGCTATTAACTTTGTGAAATAAGGTATAACAAGAGAAAGAGATCTAATGAAGGAATAATGTTATACTTGCTAAAGCTAGAGAGGTTACATGATGTCTGGTTTTGTTTTGTTTTCTTTTAAACAACTTGATGCAAGCTATAGTTGTCTCAGAAGAGAAAGTCAATTGAGAAAAACCCTCCATCAAATTAACTGTAGGTGAATCTGTAGGGCATTTTCTTGATTAATAATTGATGTGGAAGGACTTTCTCACTGGGAATTGTACCACTCCTAGGTAGGTAGTATATAAAAATTGTGTAAGATAACAGGCTGAAGAACACTAGAGCAGACAGTTAGCAATGTACATGTATCACTTCTGCTTCAGTTCCTGATTCCATGTTCTTTCCCTGTTTAAGTACCTATTGTGGCTTACTTTGGTGATGTACTGTTACATGGAATTATAAACTAAACAAACCATTTGCTCCTTAAGTTGCTTTTTGTTTTGGTGCTTCACACCAATAGAAACTCTAAGACAAAGGGGTTCTTGTTAAAATAGTCTCTGTGTGTTTTTTTTTTTTAAATTCATTAGTTATTTTAAAGTAGGAATTGGTACATTTAGGAGTCAGTACATTAGATTGATTGCTGGTATCCTATGACAGTGCAAAAGTTAAGAAGATAAAAATAAGAAATTAAGTTTAGATTAGCTGGGATTTTCAAAAAGGTTTTGTAGACTGAAAACTCATAGAACCCAGACTCTAGTCTTGGCTTTGTCTTTGCCTAGATCAGAAACTTTGGGCAAGTTATTGACATAATCAGATCCTACTCCTGTGTCTCATTGCAAGCTTGCTGAATCAAAACATCATCAGTCCCCTGGAATCATAAAATCATTTAATGTCATGGGCTCTATTAAGGTTATTGTCTTTTTATTTCTAAAATATAATGGGATCAACAAGTTTGTCTCCCTAAAACTGGCAATCACATCCAAGGAACTTATACACCCGCATACGGTAACATTTTACTTAAAACACCCAATCCTCGGGGTCTAAACACTGGTTCTAGAGCCTAGAATGGGATGTTGGAAAACAACATGCATCAAGTTTTTCAATGCGATTGAATTTTGAGGTCTTTATCCTTTGGTAGCTTCATGGGACCATGTTGAGCTTCTCATCTGTTTGATCTCCTTGGAGAACATGCCCAGTGGTGAGCTGCAACAGTACATTTCCAGAATACTTACTCTTCCCCCAAAAAGCCTACTTAATATGGTAGAGTTACAGTAACTGCCTGTCCTAATTTAGGAACAGTGTTAGACCATGGGGTAAATGTTTCCTGGCAAAACGATATGGCCATACAAATCCAAGTTGTGTGGAGCAATCTCCTTGCCCATGCCAAAGTGGGCCCCAGTCTGCAAACTGTTGAAAGCATTCCCTTCACCAATTCAGTGCCACCTCAAACATGCTTCTCTTGTCCCATGTACAAAATCAACTCAAAGACTGCCCATGTTTAGTACTTTGGTTCATTATTCCAGACACTCCTTGGCATGCCTTTGAGAGAAATGTCTTCCTCAATAAGAACAGGCCACTTACTTACTTCTGATGACATGAATTCTTGAGTGCTACTTTGACTAGGACATGCATTGCCTAAGGCTGGGTTCCTTGGCCCTCAATAGCTCAGCCTTACTTTCATGTTCTAGTTAGTCAACTTCAGAACAGCCAAAAATTGTCTTAAGCCAAGTTCTTCTGAACAAAAAAGCACTCAGAAGTCTTGTTTGCTTCAAGTTAGTAGAAGACTCCAGCCGGATACTGGACCCGTCAAAGTAACTTTACTAACTGAAAGGAGGACATATTCGATTCTTGTTTTCATTTCTTGTACTGCTAGAACTACGGTTTCTTGTAGCCATGCCTATGTGGAATTTTTATATACTTCCCTTAAATGTTATGTTGGTTTTAATTGTGTGTATGTATGGGGCAAAAACTTGATGATGTTCTTTATAATTATGTTTACAATCCTAAAGGAGCCACCAAAGTGGCTCTACAATGGCCTGCGACCCTTTAATATGGTTCCTTATGTTGAGGTGATTCTCAACCACAAAATTATTTCAGTGCTACTTCATGACTATAATTTTGTTTTGCTACTGTTATGAATTGTAATGTAAATATTTGATATGCCAGATATCTGATAAACAACCCCTGTGAACGGGTCACAGCCCACAAGTTGAGAACTGTGGCTCTATACTGTTTTTCTTTTCTTTCTTTCTTTCTTTCTTTCTTTCTTTCTTTCTTTCTTTCTATCTTTCTTTCTTCCTTCCTTCCTTTCTTTCTTTTTTTCTTTCTTCCTTTCTTTCTTTCTTTTTTTCTTTCTTCCTTTCTTTCTTTCTTTTTTTCTTTCTTCCTTTTTCTGTTTTGTTTTGTTTTTCGAGACAGGGTTTCTCTGTGTAGTCCTGGCTGTCCTGGAACTCACTCTGTACACCAGGCTGGCCTCAAACTCAGAAATCTGCCTGCCTCTGCCTCCCAAGTGCTGGGATGAAAGATGTGTGCCACCACTGCCTGGCTCTATATTTTTTTTCTCTGTGTGTGCTTTGGTTTGGATTATTTCTCACCATTTCTTCAAGTGCTGGTACAACTTCCACTCTGTGAAGTATACTGCTTATCTATCAAATAAGCCATCGCGAGTTTCCGCACTAGAGTCTTTATCTTGTCATTGTTTGACTTTAAATCTTTGAGTTGATTTGTTATGGCCTTAGTAGATTGCACCAGCCTCCGTGTTGGAGTATTTTGAAGGCGAGATCAGGACTTTCTATCAGTGGAGTTTGAGATGCACTGGAATATCTGAACACCCCTTTATTCGTTACTTGATTTATCAGTTGTCCAAGTAGGAGGAACAACTTTCTCTCTTAGTGTCCATCTGTCACTTCTGAATCGGTAACAAGTTGTTTCTTTGTAGCTGCTGTGTGATTCTCTGAATTAAGGAAACCCACTCTGACTAGTGGTCTGGCCACAGTTTCCTTAAGGCAGCTGCAGTGCATTGCTCGGGAAATCCCGGGAGTGGAAGAGAGTAGAGGAAAGAGCTATACCTAGTGTTTGTGTATCACTCCTACATATGTGATACAGAGAAAAGCTAGTGGTTGCATGCGGATTTTCTCTGTGTCAAGTGGCCCATAGGTTCTTGACCCATCATTTTAACCCACAGGTGAATACTTGAAATGTGGAAATATTTATTTTAGAGCTTATTTACCATAGATCCCTCCTTACTCAACTTTTGTGGATAAAGCTGAGGTAAGTTTTTTTTTTTTATTTAAATTTAGTTGCAGTATCAGTTCTATACTTTGATTTAAATCGTGATTTTTGTAGCTTTGACAGCTTTTGTTGTCTGAGGAAAATTTTACTTGTCTTAAAATAAATACATCCCCTGTGCTGATGTGTTTGATGTTCTTTCCCTATTTCTCTTCTAATAGATTCAGTGTATCTGGTTTTATGTGGAGGACTTTGATCCACTTAGACTTGAGCTTTGTACAAGGAAATAAGAATGGATCGATTTGCATTCTTCTTTATGTTGACCGCCACTTCTGCCAGCACCATTTGTTGAATACATTGTCTTTTTTCCACTGAATGGTTTTAACTTCTTTGGCAAGGATCAAGTGACCTTAGGTATGTGGGTGCATTTCTGGATCTTCATTTCTATTCCACTGATCTACCTGTCTGTCTCTGTACCAATACCATGAAATTTTTATCACTATTACTGTACAGCTTGAGGCCAGGGATGGTGATTCCCCTAGAAGTTCTCTTATTATTGAGAATAGTTTTCACAATGCTGAGTTTTTTTTTGTTGTTCCAAATGAATTTGAGAATTGCTCTTTCTACCTCTCTGAAGAATTGAGTTGTAATTTTGATAGGGATTGCATTCAATCTGTAGATTGTTTTTGATAAGATGGCCATTTTTACTTTATAATTCTGCTGATCCATCAGCATGGGAGATCTTTACATCTTCTGAAGTCTTCTTCGATTTCTTTCTTCAGACACTTGAAGTTCTTGTTGTACAGAACTTTCACTTGCTTGGTTGGAGTTACACCAAGATATCTTATATTATTTGTGACTATTGTGAAGGGTGTCATTTTTCTAATTTCTCTCTCAGCCCATTTATCCTTTGAGTATAGAAAGGCTACTGATATGTTTGAGTTAATTTTATATGCAGCCAATTTGCTGAAGTTGTTATCAGCTGAAAGACTTCTCTGGTGCAAATTTTGGACTCACTTAAATATACTATCATATCATCTGCAAATAGTGATATTTTGACTTCTTCCTTTCCAATTTGTATCCATTTGACTTCCTCTTGTCTAATTGCTCTGGTTAGGGCAGAGAGTCGGGAGTGGGTGGGTGGGTAGGGGAACACCCTCATAGAAGCAGGGGGAGAAGGGTGTTATAGAGGGTTTGAGGAGGGGAAACCAGGAAAGGGCATAATATTTGAAATGTAATTAAATGAAATAAACAATAAAAAATTTAAAAAGCTATGAAAAATAATGTATCAGAAATTTTCTTTACTCAAAAAGTCAAGACATGTTCACTTTATATCAAAGCACATTACATAAAATGTTTTATTTATTTGGTGGGAAAGGTTTTACTCTGACAGTAAAGGTTGTGATTTCCCTCCCCTTTGGACTCTCCAATCTACCATACCAAACATGAAAACATAGCTCTCCTCACAGGTCTTGCTTGTTTATGATGTGACGTGATCACAGGCAAGACTTGTTTCTTTATTTGTTTTGATCATCTTAATTTCTGCTACTTGCAATAAATCAAAATTTTATGTGTTGGTTTCTAATTTTAGTGTTTAGGTTAACATCTTTGCTTTGTTGTTTGATATTAACAAGCTTTTAAATTGGCAGTTCATTTTAGTTAAAGCTTTTTTTAAATGAAGGAAACACGAAATTGTTTTTTATATTTTTAATAGTAAATGGAAAAAGATGTGGATGATCCACAAAGTCATAGGAGGACAGAAGAAACTTAGTATCTCTTTGAAAACATGTTTTCCACAATCCAAAGACTATTCCCACTTGCTTTCTTTTGTTCTCCTCATCCCGTTATTACATTCTTTCAGCCAGACAGGCACTGCTCTCTCCTGTTCTAGAATATGAATTTTTCTTAAATGATCGGTTCATGGCATTGGCATACGGAATTCCTACTGTGTCCAATCCAATGAAATGTGTAATGGATTAGTTTAACTGAAAATGTTTTCTGCTTTTACACTCGAGTCATAGAATATGAACTTGAAATCACAGTCTACTTCACAAGGAAGAATGATTCAACAGATAGTGGAATTCAGCTCAGTCCATGGTGCTGCGTCAAGTGTCAATGCATCTAAATAGTTCTCTGTATTAGAATATGATTTCTAGACAAATATAAGAAAACATAAAACAAGAAATTTATCTCACTTAAGAGTATAGGTTTGAGGTGTGTGTGTGGGAGAGCAGGGGTGCTGGAGAGATGGCTCTGCCATTAAAACCACTTATTACTCTTTCAGAGGACCCAGATTTGATTACTAGCACTTACATATTTGCTCACAGCCACCATAGGCAAGTTCCAGGGGATCTGGTTCCCATTTTGACCTCTATGGGCACCAGGTACACATATGGTACACATGTATACGCTGGTAAAATACTGTCACACATAAAATAAAGTAGCTAATTTTAAAAAATAGAAAAACAGTGTATGTTTCTTCAAGTACAGGATGTAAAGTTTGTCACACAATGTTGATGAGAACCCTGTTAGAAGCCACCATGATTGTCTGCCTCAGACACTTTCCTGCCTGTGATCATGTGCACTGAGCTCAGTCCACCCTCTGATCACAGACTCTATTTGGTTCAAAGATGATCTGTTCTCAGAAAAAGCAGAGACCTTAATTAAAAACTAATTCTGACTCTGGTAGAAAGCCATTTGTACATGCCTTGATTTTTAAAATTGATGCAAAAATTGTATATGTGTGTGTGATAGCAGGTGATGTCTTAATACAGTCAGAAATGTGTAATGTTTAAAATCATAGTTTGCATATCTATGCCCTGAGACATTTTTCATTCCATTGTGGTGAAAATTCCAGGAGAATTCAAAATCCTTTCTCTTTGTTCCTTTGAATTGTACCGTGGATTGTCCCTATCTGTAGTCATTCAGATAAGTACTAGAACAGAATAGCATTTCTTCTCTGAAAAAAACTAAACAGCTTTAAAATGTTGATTTAAAGATTACCATAAAGGGATTAGAAGTCATTTTGGCATTCTCTAACTAACTGTGTTCTAGTCTATTCTCCTCCCCACTCATCGGCATTCCTGTAACATTCCTCCAGTCTCTGACCCTGTGTCTTCATTCACATCACCAGTGTCCTTAACTTTACCCCATACCCTTCCTCAGCACCTTTTTGTTTGAACCCTCTCTTAGTCTCCTTTCCAGTTTTTAAAGCTGTATCCACCCACATTTACAAACTTGTAAGTTCATATCTGCTTATGAGAAATAATATGAAACTTTTGTTTTTGTGTTTGGGTGACCTAGCTTAATATTTTGAACTTTCCAGATCTGTCTTTTTTTTTTTTTCTATAATTACCATGATTTTGTTTTTCTTTACAGCTAAATAATACTCTTCTGTTTGTATGCACTGAATTTTTGTTATCCATTCACATATTGATGGACAAGAGAATGCTTCAATTTCCCTGCACTTGTGAGTAGAGCAGCTACTTTGATCAAATATACTAGTATGGTTTTGGGCTGTGGAACTGATACCGTTAATATCCACTTATTGAAAGGTTTGTATTGATGCCTATCATTTTGTTGATTTTTGACATATTGACTTTTTCTTCTTTCTCTCTTAATTATTCTCCCAGGGGGTTAGTTATTCTTTTCTTTGGCCTCATGATTAATTTTTTTTCTCAGTCTGAAGATTCCCCCAACTATTTCCTGTAGAGCTGGCTTGGTGGTCATCAGTGCCTTTCATTTATTTTCATTTTAGAAAAAGATATTTTTTTTCTAGAGCTGTCATTGTTGATTATGGTAGTCTGAGCTGGAAGCTTTTGTCTTTCAGAGCTTGAAATGTGTCATCTCAAGGTCTTCTGGCTTTAAAACTTTTGTTTGGATAGCCTGTTGTTATTCTGAAGGGCCTGTATTTATATGTGACCTGTGCCACTTCCAAAGTACTTTCTCTGTTCTGTATATTTAATGTTTTAGTTATCCTGTGAAGAGGGAGGTCATTTCCTGGCTTTTTGTTTGTTTGGTATCTTAACTGCTTCCTGTGTCTGCGTTCACATCTCTTCCTACCTCTAGAAAATTTTGTTATGATTCCCTTTTATTGTATTTCATTTCGCTTAGTCTTATCTAAATTTTTTTCACACAATATATTTTTTGATCCTCAAATTGTTTTCTATAGTCTTAAAGAGAGATTCTACTTATTATATTTCTAAAACTCACAGATTTGATCTTTTCAGAGTGTCACATGCCTCTTAGAATTCTGACTGTTGCTCTAATTCTTCCTGCTTCGTTTCCTCCTCTTCTTCCTTATTCTCTTAATTCTCCTGTTCTCTTCCTCATGTCTTCCTTGTCCTCCTCATCATTCTCTTTCTCCTCATCTTTCTCTTCCTCTTCCTCCTTTTCTTTTTCATTCACTTCTATTTTGTTACATTGTGGAGAGCCGCAGCTGCCACCCTAAATATGGTGCCTGGCCTCCGGCCAGAACACAGAGCATCACAATAAACAAGTCCTTATTTGGAGCATCACAATAAACAAATCCTTATTTAGAAAAGTTGAGTGCTTCCAGTTTGTGATGCAAGCTGGCATGATTTCTCGTGGCCTTTTATGCTTTGCCACGTAGCCGATGCTGATTGGGACCAGGGAAAGTATTTAACCCACGAGTTCTGGGGGCTGGACAGAGGAAGAGAGATGAATGAATGATTCTGTAGTGCAAGGTTCCTGAATAAACTGCTTGGAGAAGAGTGCGTGGTTGCCTCCTTATTTCCGCTGGTCAGTGAGGCGGCGACATTACATCATATTTGAAAAAGCATTAGACATGTTTTCAGTTCTTTTAAATATCTTAAGGCGTGTTTTGTCTTTTAACCTGTGATTCATGGTTGAGAATGTTTAATTGGTGAGAGAAATGTGGATTCTGCAGCTATTCAGTAGAATGCAGATGCTTGATTTACAGAGTTAGACAGGACATCAGTCTAACTCTGTAGTTGGTTTCTTTACAAGTAAGTCTTCCACACAGATGATCTACACATTGGTGGAATTGAGCAGTTAATGAATTTTTATATTAGTGTCTGCTTCTCCCTTACAGTCTGGTAACATTTGTTTTATATAGTTAAGTACTCTGATATTAGGTGTACATGTCTACTTATTTACCCTTGCTAAATCAAAGCCTTTCTCAGAATATAATCTTTCTTGTGGTATTTAATGCCTTTTCTTTTGTCTCTGATAAACATGACAACTTTCTTGGAGCCTATGGAATTAATTGGTTGTCAAGTATTGGAAAAAATGTTGACAAATAGAAATCTTCACATTTTCTAAACTTTCTCATATTTTATATGCATGTGTTCAAGTGTTCTATACATTGGGACATTTTTGCAGCAGGATCCCTATATTTTATTTGGTATTCACTTCTTATATGTCTTTTTAGCTAAATAAATTCACTTATAGGCTAAATAAAATGTTATTACTCAAAATATCCTTGTCTTTTATATAAAATTCTTTGGCATGCCCAGTACCTAGAATGCTTGGATGGTTTTCAAGAATAAAGATAGCGATCAAGTTTTAGAAAACAAAGCAAAACAAAATAACCAAAACAATAATTCCAAAGCTGCTGTTATGTGGGCATCTGTTTCAAAGATGTTTCTCTGTAAGAAGACTGTGTACGAATATGACTTAAATTTTTCTTTATGATTAAAATCATTCCTTAAAGAGTTTCAGTTAACACTTTATTTTTCCAAATGAGGTAGGAAGAACCCAATAAGCACACAAAATATACTTAAAGTAAATATTTTGCCATTATTTCTATTTATACCCATATTACACCAATAGACATCATTTTCACATATTTTTACTTACATTTTATAGTATAAGATTATTATAAAATACGGAGAAGAAACATTTCATAAACTTTGAGTCATTTACATATTAAATTGTAACTTAATTCAGTAAAAAGCATGTACTGAGCAATTACTATTAAATCCACTGACATGGCACAGTGAAGACAACTGTGAAGTACTCAGATGGAAAATGGGGATTCCCCAAACCAGAATTTTTCTTTAGTTGCTGCTATTATGATTCTTTTCAGTCAATTTAATCAATTAAGAATTCCCCTCCTCCCTCCTTTTCTGTATCTTCAACCTTCTGGTTAGCTTAAAGTGTCCAGTCCAAGACAAATGGTTTTGCAGTCCTTTGTCCCTTGCATGACTGAGCTTGCTAAATTATCTTGCACATGACTTCAGAATGTTCTCAAACAGCTTGAGATATTTCCCACATCTGAACAGAATTTCCATACAAGATGTAACCCATTTGCTATCCCTGGTTTGGATTACATATGTGTAGTAATCATATTTTTACAAATAAGAACTTTGATTAGTATCTGGACAAACTCTAAGTCACTCATTTGAAGACATCTGAGGAACAGTCTGTAAACTAAAAGGCAATGTAAATTAACTTGAAATTTTAGGAACAAGTTGTATAAGAGAAAGAAAGCAAGATCAACAGGTATGCCATGAAAGAAACATCCAGGTATATTCTGCTACTCCAAGATATTATTTTGTTGATCTTTTGAAAATATGAAAACAAGACTAGGGAGTGGCCTATATTAGTACCAGTAATGCTATATCTTCTTCATTGAGAAATATTAAAATGTGTTATTTCTATTATCAAAAGTTCTTAATCCATATTTCAAAGGAATTTGCTGCTATCACTATGGGGTATGTATCTCTCTCTCTCTCTCTCTCTCTCTCTCTCTCTCTCTCTCTGTGTATGTATGTATGTGTATGCATGAACACTTCTGAGTGTGTGTTTATGGAGGTCACAGGTTCTGCATATTGGATATTACCCTCTATTATTGCTCAGCTTATTTTAAAAATATATATATATATGTGTGTGTATCTTATTATATATACATATATATGGAGATACGGAGAATTTTGCCAGAATAATAAAAATATGAGAAGAAATAAGAAATCCAAGAAACAAAGATGTAAAGTTAATTATCCAGCAAATGAAGTCAACATCTAGTTGGATAAAGCAAAATGCAAGATTTGTAAATAAAATGTCATGGTCAAATAAGCAAATTAAGAACAGAGTGGAAGAATAATGAACACACAAAAGAAATATATGTGATGATATGATGTAAACATGAAGCTGGGTATCTAGACAAAGACTGTGAGACAGAAGCAGTATTTAAAGGGCCGATCACTTAGAATTTTCAAAAACTGATGAAATAGCTAACACACATATGGCAGACATTCAGTGGACTCAAAGTCAGAAAGACTTTTAAGTAATCCCAATTTAAATTGAATTATGGTAAAAAAAATGCTAGAAAACAAACTCAAGAAAAAGTTCTCAAAAAAATTAGAGACATAGTCATGATATGTTGAATGTAGCAATAGCATTCTCAGTAGAAATAAAAGTAGTCAGAAGATAACAATTATTGTCTTTCAAAGCTAACATTTAGACTTCTGTTCATAAAAAGCCCTGAACATGAGGGCAAATTGAGTGTTTCCCTAAGGCCAGTAATGTAGAAAGCTGAGAGAATATCAGGTATCGTCATTGTTGCTTGTTAGAAAGTCAGGGAACACATTATCAATTATTTACTCATTACTGTAACAAGATATAAATTATGTGCTAAGAAATGATTTTAAGATGGCTCACAATTTCAAGGTGCACCCATCATAGTGGAGATCTCCACTATGACATCATAGTGGACATCGTGACATCAAGAATATGAGGTAACTGGTCACATTGTGGCCATAGTTAGGAAGCAGAGAAAGATAAATGTTGATATTCAGACTGTTTTCTACTTTTTACTCAGTCCAGATTGCCAATATTTATGGTTAGTTTTCCTTTCTCCATTAACCCTTTTTACAAACACCCATATACACACCCACAAGTGTTTCCACAGTGCCTCTGAATCAAATGAAATGGACAATAAAAGTCAAGCATTTCAACCAGAATAGAAGTCCTGAGAGATGATACCATAAATGGTTTCAATAACGGCAGACAATAGGAAAAGACTCAACACCAGCCAAAAGATAGCCTTTTATATTTTGTGAAAGAACATTGTTTGCTTTGTTTTCTATTCGTCTTTCCTCCACAATTTTCAGCATTCAATTAAAAAGCATGCGATCAATAAATAAATGGTTACACTTTTAAGCAAAATGGTCAGCAGAGTCTGACACACAGGGACATACTACCAGGTAAATAAGTACCAGGTAACTGTACTTTTACAACTGTAAAAGTAAACAATCCATAGTAAAAGTTCTAGAATACCAGCAGAAGGATGCGTTAGTCTGAAAACAATACACATTAAAGGCAAACAACCAGACACAGTGACTTCTGGTAGATGAAGAGGTAGAATGTATGTGTTAAAACTTCCCAATATATTTGAAGATGAATATAAACTAAACAAAATGATGGGGAGAAAAATTGAGGAACAAAACAAAGGGTAAACAACAAAAAGGAGCCAGGTGACAACAACTTTTCAATTTTTATAACAAGTTCTAGAAAGAGGACCAAACAGAAGAAATATTCAAAGAATATAAAATGATCAAGAATATTTCAAACCTAACAAAATCTAATGAAGCACAAGCTAAACAAGCTATGAGAGCCTCAAACAGAATAAATATGAAGTAAAACAGTTCTAGGGATATGATTTTCAAGTTGGTGTTAAACTTATATATCAAAACTCCAAAATTTTACTGGAGGGAATTAAAGAAAACCTAAACAAATATTCTGTTATTATCTCCGAGATGTGAATTGTTTCTAACAATACTTCATTCCAAGTTAATCTATAGATTCAACCCCATTATAACCATAGACATTTTAGAAATTGATAAAGAAAATTCTCAAAATTACATATAAATACCAGGTACTTACCCCAAATAATTTTGAAAATAATTTTATTTGATTTCACTAGTTACCATAAATTTCTAATTAGGGAAAAATATAGCCAGTTGGTGTGCTCCTTCTACAGTAAGACTGTTTCTCCTGCTTTCAACATTCTTTAGTTGACTGCAGTTCTTTGCGTAGGGTTGAGGTCTCGTGGTCTTTCTCACATCCATAGTAGCATGGCTCTTGTCCTTGTTCAGCTCTTTTAGGCAGTCATGTTAGGAAGACTTCATGGGTGTAGCTTCTGACAGTAGTGGAAGACAGCCTCACACCAAACTCTCTAGTCCTTCAGCCCTTACGATCTTCCTGCCCCATCCTCTGGAATGTTCCCTGAGTCTTAGGTGTGAGAGTGGTAGTTACAGGTTCTCCTCCGAGAGCCATGTCTTGACCAGCCCAGGGTATTTGACGAGGTAATGGGCATGATTTCCCTCTGGTTGAAAGGCTCTCAACTCCAATTAGAGAGCTGTTGGTTACTGCCAAGATATGGATGCCAAGACTGCAATACCAAACGCTCAGCCCTGCCAGCATGTATACAGATAACATTATACAGTTGATAGTGTTTTACTTTTATGTTTAGGAGCACACACACATAGCAACAATTAATGAAAAAAAATTGCATGAATTAGAAAACGAGCAAAGAGTGGTATGTAGGAGGAGTGGAGGGAGGAAAGTGAAGGGGGAAATATTGTAATTACATTATAATCTCAAAAAAAAAAGCCCAAGAGAAATAGTTTTAAAAATATACTATTCCTAACATAAAAAATTTATGCAAGCTGGGCAGTGGTGGTGCATGCCTTTAATCCTAGCACTTGGGAGGCAGAGGCAGGTGGATTTCTGAGTTCAAGGCCTCACTGGTCTAGAGTGAGTTCCAGGACAGCCAGGGCTATACAGAGAAACCCTGTATCAAAAAAACAAAAAAGGAAAAAAAAAGTTTATGCAAAGTGAATAATAGCTCTAAACAAAACAACTAAACATCAAATTTCTAACATATAATAAGGAAAGTTTTGTGATCATACACTAGGTAATTTCACTTCTTAGAACCAACTAAAACACTTGAACTATGGTGACAAAGAGAAACAAGTTGAAAGCCATTAAAAGTAAACATATCTGTTTTTCTAAGGATACTGTGAAGGGTATGAAAGGCAAGCCATACATCTACAAAACATTTATTTGACAAAAAATACTTATATTACATGTTTTTATTTTAAATAAATAATATATGTTTAAATATATTTATTTAAAATAATAAATTGTATTTATTCACATACATATATATACACACAGTTTAGGATTTAGAGAGCTTAGTGAGAGAATAAACAGTGCAATAAAATGAATAACTTCTCACCAATCAGGTTTTATTTTGGAGGATATTAGTAACATCAATTGTTTAAATAGACTTTGACAATTCATGAGTATTTGTTATTTTTTTTCAGGTACACCACTAAACTGGAGTAGAAACAGACTGATAAGCAGACCGATTTAATTCATAAAGGAAAATAAAAGCATAAAAGAACTCATCTTTCTTTTTCTGTGGCTATGATAATGTACTCTTACATAAGCAATTTAGGATATAAAGGATTTATTTTGCCTCACATTTCAAGTTAAGTCCATGATGGTGGGAAGCCAGGCATTAGGAGCTTAAAGCAGTTGATCACAATACATCTACAACCATGAAGCAGAGTGTATGAGTAGCTGTGTCTAGATCACTTTCTCCTTTTTATACACTCTAGAAGCTCATCCAAGGGAATTATGCCATGGACAGGTTAGGGTTTCTGCCTTCATTGACCTAGCCCTGCAACACACATGCCTAGAGACCTAACTCCTAATGGACTCCAGATCTAATCAAGTTAATGGAAATTAAACATCAGAACCCTCTGTCTAATATCTTTGAAACCAAGGCACATCCACTAAATCATAAGCTTCCTTACTTTGTCCACAAAGTATCACATTCATCTCATAATGCAAAACATACTTCAAGTATCTCCATAGTTTTTAACAATGCCAACCATTTACAAGTTAAATGCCTATGTGATATATGAAATTTAAGGCGATTTTTTTTTAAACCGGGATTTCCTATAAAATTACCAAAACCAAAAAGAATTGCATACCCCAACATAAACACAATAAGCAACCCACTTCAAAAATGACATGAGCAAAGTCCTTGAAGGTAAGCACCGAATACGCCAGCTCCATGGCTGGTGTCGGGACCATGTGATGAAACTGTCTGGCCTCTAAAGACCTCAGTACCCTCACCTCTTAAAGCTCTGCCATCTGAAAAACACACATCCTGTCATTTAGTTTGGCTCACACCTTTCCATGGTGAATGGCCTATGGTCCTGACATCACCAGTATCCTGGGGTCCTTATTACAACTCAGGCTTCACTTCTACGGCTTCAAAGAACAGCCTCTCAGAGCACTGACCATGCTGGTGCATTGCCTGGCCTCTAGTGATCTCTAAAGCAGGACTCCATAACCCCGTAAATATCACACCTCCTGTGCCTTCACAGACCAGAGAACCCATCCATTTTGGCTTTCTTTCCTCAAATAAGTTTTGATTTTTCTGAGATAGATACTATGATGAGTGGTATTTGACTTCAGGACACCATTCTTATTTTTCTAGTGCAGCGCAAAAGCTCTCTCATTAGCAGTTACGGTTTCTTTAACAATTAGAGCTTCTGTCTTAGCACACACTTGAATGCTCTCCGGCACTTCAATTTTTGTCTGCTGAACAAATTGGTCTGTTAATTTTGAATTAAATTTCACTTATTGCCACGGACCGGGGTTTCTTATGGGGAGCCCTTGTACCGTGGGATGATGAGTTCTGGCCAGGTGAGCAAGGGATTTGGCACATGATAAATAGACACTACACAAGAAATGTGTACTCTGAATGTATTTCTTAAAAATGTCATGAGGCTTTTACAGTCATTGCAAAAGAAAAATGAAAAATCTGGCAGCTCAGTGGTCAGAGTACCTCTGAGGCCATCTAAAATACACTGGGTCTAAAAACAGCAGCCATCTCCTCTGGACTGGTGCAGCACCCTCGGGCTCTGAGCACTCTCAGGCCGCATGGGCACAGCCGGAATCCCGGGGGTTGGGGGTGGCTGTGGGTGCACCAGCAAGGAGGGTAGAGGCTGGAATCTCCAAAGCTGAATGCAGACTGCTGCACACAGTCTCACACACACCCACACACACTCTCTGCTCAAGGTCCCACTCATCCTCAGTAAAATGCCCACTATGCTAATCTTTTGGGCAAGTAGAGACTGTGTCTCTTGCTAATACCTAGGAGTGGTTCAGCTGCAGTATGTGATTGAGAATGAGGATTCTACTTGACCTTGCCCTGGGATAAGTCTCCCATTCTGTAAGCTTCAATGC
>NW_022196894.1:55639262-55640927 GCF_008632895.1 Mastomys coucha | reverse complement strand
TCCCGAAACCTGCCCCTCCTAACTGATCCACAATGAGGGCAGAACTAGGAATGAAGGTCTACTGGTTTTCGAGGCTCTCCTGGTTTATGAGGCTCTCCACCCCGACGACTGGTAGATGAAGATTACATTCTTAGAATGAATATGTTCCCCTCCCTAACTGAATTCCTTGGGTTGGGTCCCTCTGAAATTTTCCACTGTTTTTATGTTATGTTTCCTTGGTAACCCTCTCCCTGCCCCCAGTTCATGTTTTTTCCCTTTAAATACCCCTAACTTCTTGTGTTCGGGGGGTGGGGGGTGGAGGGTGGAGGGGTCAAACTCCTCTGGCCAGCATGGTCATGAGATCGACCCCAGTACTGGCCTATCCCAAATAAACCTCATGTGATTGCAGCAAGTTCTGTCTCTCATGAATTATTGGGTGGTCGCATCATCCTGAGACTTGAGTAAGGATCTCCCCAGTTCTGGGGGTCTTTCAATAACTATAATTAGAAATATTAGATTTGTTCTGAATCTATTTCTAAAGATAGGTGCTTTAGCAAACTGAATTATTTTAAATCCAATGGGTAACTAACTTGTTCAAATAAATTAAACTTAGGTTATCATAGTGAAAAATAATTTTTATCATAAGAGGTTTTTTAAGAGTAATTTTAACTCTTTGAACATCAAAAGGTTGATTTATGCTAACAGTTCAATGGAACAGTCCATCTTGTTGCTATTGTGGTCACGGGAACATGAAGCATCTTTGTTGTGTCAGACAGAAAGGATGCACCTTTAGAGACAATGCTATGCTTTTGAACGTTTAAGTATATGGTTTTTACAGAAACAATCTATGTTTCTGTATAGAAACAAGATGGTCTTAGAAAAGCCTAGTTTTACTAAAAAAGACTGTCATGTAAATTAGTCCCTATAATAACATAATTTTAATTTGTTTGAATGAGTCTGTTACTCATTAGATTGAAGGTAATTCAGTTTGTTAAAGCATTTGTCTTTAGAAATAGTTGAAGTAAATCTATATTAATTTTTACATAGTAAGTAGACAAATACTTCTGATTGTGGTTATAATTTGAAGATTTTTGAAAGAGTATATTCATATTCTGTGACTTAATGCAATATATTTTTAACCATAATTGCCTTTTTCTCTCTCTCGTCCCCTATGATGGCTTTTCTTATTAAAAGTACCTTTCCCACATTCATGTTTGTGTGTGAAGCTGACTAAGTTTATTTAGCACCATCTATATGACCATAGGTTTTGAGCTATCCGTTGATACATGGTGGGCTGATCAGTGGGTACACAACTAAAGATAATGCTTGCCCCACTTCCAGATTCTAAAAGTGATCATTCTTCTGTATGGAGGATAAGTTCATAGGCTATATGTTCTTCCCCACTCTATGACTGAGCACTGAAGAACACCCTGCAATCTTTTTTCATCAAAATATCTAATTTGAGTCTGGGTATTATTTCAATAATTGATATTTCATGTTTTTTTGTCAGCCTTGTATTTTAAGACCCTTGACAAACTGCCAAGCACCTAGCTGCCCTCAATGAATACCTGTTCAGTGAATCACTAGATGCAAGAATTTTTGCTTTAAGAAAAATGTTGCTAGTTCATGTTGTTGTTCGTCCTAAGGGGCTGCAAACCCCTCAGCTCCATTGGTCTTTTCTCTAAT
>NW_022196894.1:55632975-55636776 GCF_008632895.1 Mastomys coucha | reverse complement strand
TTCGCATGTAAATAAAGAAAATATCTAAAATAAAAAAAAAAAAGAAAAATGTTGCTTCCTGGATTACATAATAGAAACATAAGAAATTTTTAGGCTGAATTTTAGTTATAGTTAAGTAATAAAATGTTATGAGTCACAGAAAGAAATGTTCAAGGTAAAATCATGAGCACACAAGTCATAGCTTCATTTTAATTTGACTATTAAATGACTACCCTGATATATTAGAAAGGCTGGGATTATGTGTTTATTCTATATTTCTTTGTTGAGAGTCTGTTTATAATACTTATAGTTGAAAACAAGTTGTAAAACTAGAATTTGTTCTCCACGGCAGCCTCTAAATTGTAATGATCTTTTCTGAAACAAATTGAAGATACCACAGTATGTGTCCAGAAATTCCTACAACAGAAGTTAATTCCAAAATATCCTCTTTAAAATGTGCTGATGCATTTTCTTACGTAAACAACAACAGCAGCCTGACATGAGAGAAAAGTAGGGAGGGGGCTACATTTTTCAAGTATATAACATCTGTAGTATTAAAAGAAATACATCTGTTTTTTAAATTCTGTGGAATTCCAACTAGCCTACAAGGAGAGGACTATAAATGAGGTTCTTCACACAAACACATTTAATATAAAAGCTGTTGCTGTGGAAAGAAAAATCAATGTTTCCCACTCAAACTATTTTAGCCATCAGGGAACCTTAGAAACGGGATGCTTGCTTTTTTGTAAGGAAGGCAACGTCAAGCCTAGATGAATTTTCAAATTAAAGCAAAAATCTAACCAAGATTTAGTTTATGCCAGGTGCTTCATAATCATTATTTCAGTAACCTGTGCAGCATATATGGCTGCCAATACTCAGAAAAGAAAGGAGGAGACTTCCATTAATTAACTGATGTAGATAGAGACAATGGGTTAATTGAATTCAACTGTGACTCTGCCAATCTCAGGTTTTACACTGAGCTCTTTGAAAGCATTCCTTGTCCTTTTAACATTTTGTGTTTTCTCTGGTGGTCTTGCCCCACACCTTTAATCCCAGCACTCTGGGGCTAGAAGTAGGCAGATCTCTGAATTCAAGACTATCCTAGTCTACAGAACCACATCCAGAACCAGGACAACACAGAGAAGCTGTCTGCCAAAACCAAAACATGCAAAACAAAACCAACACTCTAATAATCTCTCTCAATACATATTTCTTCCTCTTTTCAAGAAGTTGCCTAGACTGGCACTATAAATAAAAGATTAAATTTTTAAAATGGGTAAGTTGTAGTTATATAGCTAATTGGAAGTTGAGCACCTCAAAAGGAGAAACTTTATGAAGCTCATATGTCATACACAAGGGTAGAACTCAGCTTCTTCCCTTTCATCATTTGTGTAGACAAAAGGCATGTCTGCATGAAATTAGTGAGCTGTGCCCATGTTCTCAGCCAAGACAGAGATATTTCTAAATCTACCACTGAGTTTTGAATCATGGGGTACCTTATTATAAGACTTACTTTGTATTTGTGTATATTCTGTATACTTATAGGAACAATAAGGTGTAGCAGAATATTTAAGAGAATTATAGTGTTCAAAAATTGTCATAAAGAATATTTCTTAGCATTGGCAAAAGAGCATAGCAGTCAGATGCTCAGATTTCACTGTAGCGGTAGCATTGTTGTTATTTTGAACATGGTCTCCAGACATTTGATATCATCTTTATCAAAATTCATATGCCTCTTCTACCTCTTTATGAGTTCTTGATCATGGAGGGCCCAGAGGCTCCTAAGAAAATGTAGACTCTTGCCATTCCTCTTGGTTGCCCACTTGTAACTAGATCATCAGTTCTTGACCTGCACATTTTGACCCTCACAACAGTCACATATAAGCTGTCCCACATATCAGATGTTTACATTATGATTCACAACACTAGCAAATTACAATTATGAAGTGGCAACAAAAATAACTTTGTGTTTGTGGGCCACCACAACACTAGGAACTGTATTAAAGGATCCCGGCAATGCTAAGTTTGAAAACCAATGAACTACATGACATATCCTGTTACTGAAGATATCACAAACTTTAATACAGAGAAATCCATCTGCAGTGGAGCTGAAATCTTCTTACCTTCAAGTTATCTGTTGTCGGTCCAGAAGTTGCAAGACAGGTTCCTGGGGGGAAGAAGAAAAAGACACCAATGGTCTTAAACCAATGAGACTTAGGAGATGAACTTGCCTGACAAGATATGCTGATTTATGCCATAGTGACACTACCATTATGGGAGCAATCAAATATTCTCTGCTTGGATTTGAGACCCACTCCAAAGAGAGGAATGCAAGCTTGAGTACTGTAAACTTGGTCAAAACCCCATGATGATGTGGATAAGAGATTCAAGGTGGGGACTGAATACTATTGTTTCAGTAAACTGAATCAAGCTGCCTTCTAAATAGTTATGTTTATATTTATACACAATATTATACTCTGCTTTAGTCAGGGAAGGCCTTCTTTCTAATGATGAATGCAGTTATAAAATTTACTAAAAACAAATGATGGATTAATTTTCAGTCCTAAACAAGACATTTATACCCTCTAGGTTTCAGGGAATATGTAGAAGAGTAGGTAGAAAGAATATAAGAGAGGAGGAGGGTAACTCCATAGGAAGACCAGCAATCTCAACTAACCCAGACCCGCATGCTCAAACACTGAGCCACCAAACAGAATACAGAAGCTGGTCCACGGCCAGACACATATACAGCAAAGGACTGCCTTGTTTGGTCTCAGTGAGAGAAGCACTTAGCCCTCCAGAGACTTGAGGCCCCAAGGAGTAGGGAGGTTTGTAGAGGTGGGCGTGGGGACATCCTCTTGGAGACAGGGCATTGGAGGAATAGGATGTGGAACTGCCGCAGGGCAGACAAAGAGGGGCTAACAACAGACTGTAACACAATAAGAGTAATTAACCAAAGAAGAAGAGTGCATTTAGTATTTTGGCTTATGACTCCAGAGAGATAAGAGTGCATCATCATGGCAAGAACTCTGGCAGGAAATGGCAAGCATGGTGGTCACAGGATAAACAGAAAGCTCATATTTTAAACTGTAAACATGAATCACACACACACACACACACACACACACACACACACACACAGAGAGAGAGAGAGAGAGAGAGAGAGAGAGAAAGAGAGAGATCTCAAAGCCTGTACCCAATTGTACATGACCACACCTCCTAAACCTCCACAAGCAACATCATAAACTGAATGCCAAGCATTAAAATATTCCAGCCTATGGAGGACATTTCCCATTCGAACCACCACAATTATCACTTGGCTTCAAATAATAATAAACTTGTTTTCTGGCACACATCTGCTATAGTGTTGAAACTGAGCCAGTTTTTAATGGCTTACATCTAGTTAGCATTTAGTACATTAAGAAGAACAATCATGCAGCCAGCCCGGAGGCGCCTTAGGCCAGAGACCCGGGCGGGATTCGCCATTTTCTCTCGGGTGAGTTTCTGAGACCTGAGCAGCCAGCCGGGAGTCACAGGCCCCACGACTCCCAGGGGAGCCGCAGGGCGGCAGGGACACGATCCTCTCAGCTTCCGAGTGACAGAGGGGGTTCAGCGTCCTCCTCTGCACCTTCCCTGCAAGTGGAGGGCCTACCTCCAGAGAGCACATTAAGCCATAGACCCGGGCGGGATCCGCCATTCTTTCTTGGGTGAGTTTCTGAGATCAGAACAGCCACCTTGGAGGAACAGGCCCCACGGGTCGCAGGGGACTTGCAGGGCATCAGGGACAGGATAAGCTCTAGCCAGACACACTAAGAACATCTA
>NW_022196894.1:55616522-55625264 GCF_008632895.1 Mastomys coucha | reverse complement strand
TCTAAAATAAAAATAAAAAAAAAAAAAGAAGAACAATCATTAGTGGGAAATAGGTGTCAAAATAACATCTTATGTGGATGTTCTTGAACTATTTAAAAAAATCTTATCAGTCATTTAAATCTTTGGAATTACTTTCCTATTGGTTGTTGAAGACTATACATATGGCCCAAATTAACCATTTTTCTTTTTCCTGTCAAAGGAGGTTGACAACCTTGCCTTCAGAAGTCACTTGGGCTTGAAAGGATACATTAATGTCAACCTTCATCTTATATGTTATTGATCTGTCCTTGGTAACTTTTTAAAGCATTGCCTTAAAAGAACAAAAAAAGATATACCTAATCAGGGTTTATTTAAAAATGTTTGTGTTTTGTCCAAGAGTTTTCTAAATATTACACTGTAGTAAGAAGTATTAGATTGGAGTAAAAGTCCCAAAATGTTCAATAACTGTACTTGGAGGTCCACTGGAGTGACTAAACTAGACAATATATTTTTTGCTCTTGTTCTCCAAAGGTCAACTAAGTTCTAGGGAACTGTGAAGTAGTTATCTCTTTAAGGGTCCTGAACCTCTGGTGAGTCCCATGTCATTCCCATTGAGGGAGGTCATAAAGACTTTACCAAGTTTACTCTAAACAGTATACATCAGCAACAAAGAGGGTTAACAAGAAGGAAAATGTTTTCAGTATATCCAAATGAAGCTGTGGACAGACAAGGCCTTTGAATCATTCTCACAGAGCTGGATCAATTGGCAAAAGAAATAATATTCTGGACAAGGTACAGGCATTGCAATCAGGAATTTACAGTAGCTTCTGGTGCCTACAGATGGTCTGTACAGAGTGGTCCCATCAGCAATCAGGGATAGCTAGAAGTGGAACTCACAAGGCCCTACCTCTTTAATGATGAATTACATAAAGATAGAAGAGAAAGCACTGCCTTCAGTGTGTGTACACTGATGAACTAACCAGACTCCAATGAATATTTCTAATCTAATAGTCATACAGAAGGCTTATATTTACTAAGTCAGCCACAAAACCAAACCAAAGATTACAAACCTGGGAAAGAGACAGATAGCCATTAGATGGAGATAAAAGGAATAGGTAGGTGAAGAGTAATCAGAACATATTATATACATATATATCATATGTATATTATACATGTAATTGTCAGATAACAAAAGTAATCAATTACACATGCATTCACATAGACTGTGCAAATGTTTTGGTAGTAATCAATCACTTTCTGATTGAATTTAAGGTCTTTCCACCAGGCAGAGCTTATACCTGATATTGTTAACTGGACCAAGAGCCCATAGCTACATAGCCATAGGCCTTAGGGAGACTTACTACCATTATTCTGCTAAATGAAATTGATCTCTTGCTATTTATTTTCATACCTATTGGTTACTGCAGCTTCTGGTAGTCATCAAGGAAGCTTTGTTTTGCAGTAGAAGTATGAATATACAGAAGCTAGTAACTGCTCAAAGTGCAAATAATAATGGCCTATGGAACATTTAGCCATAATTAGGACATCTATGTCACATTGCTCCTCCCACAATGAGGAAGAAAGGGTGGAAAAACTGTAAGAACAAAAATGTAACAGAGACCTCTGTTAAAAAGTGTTTTTCAGACATGACAAGGCTGTTGCGTACATGACTATAAATAGTGACTATAAATGCATGTATAAGACATGCACAAGATCAAGTCAGCATGGAGTGAAGAGGTTGGTCATGAAATCCTATTCTTAACTGAGGAGATTTTAGCAATGCTTGCTGGAGGAGGGGGAATCAGTTTTCTTCAGATGATGCCTCTGAGTGACTCTCCAATTTCCAGTAGAAGGTTCTTCACTCGTACACATAGTGGTATCACTAAGTGGACTGAGTAGCAGCTCCATGGCCTGACACTATTGCTGATGCTATGATGTGCTTACAGACAGAAGCCTAGAATGGCTGTCCTCTGAGAGGCCCTACCAGCAGCGAACTGAGGCAGACTCAAATACTTATACTCAAACATTGAACTGAAGTTGGAGTCCCCTATGATTGAATTAGGGGAAGAATTGAAGAAGCTTAAGGGAAGGGTGACCAGCAGTCTCAACAAACCCTGGAGCTAGACTGAGCCACCAACCAGGCAACATTCAAGTGCTGATCCTAGGCCCCTAGCACATACACAGCAGAGGGTTGCCTTGTCTGGCCTCAGTGGGAGAATACACGCCTAATCCTCGAGAGACTTGAGGCTCCAGGGAAGAGGAATGCCTGGTGGTGGTGGTGGTGGGGAGCACCCTCGTGGAGGCAAGAGGGAGGTGGAATGGGATGAGAAACTGTGGGAGAGGGACCAGCATGGGACGATTAGAATGTAAATAAGTAAAATAATAATAATAATAATAATAATAATAATAATAATAATAATAATAACAACAGTAATGATAATAATAGGAATAATAAAGAGTACTTGACTTTGGGAGGGAAAAGTATTGGGAGTTGGATTTAAGAGAGTTGAGGATGAGTTTGATCAAAACACATTACATATATGTATAAAATCCTCAAACACATATTTGTACTTAACATTAAATTTTTTAAAAGACTGTGAATAAGAAAGAACAAGGAGGGTGTTTAGAAAGTTTAGAGGGAAAAGAGGAAAGTGATGCAAATATATTATAATATCAACAAATAAAAGAAATTTAAAAAAGAGACTACTTCCTTATCTTAAAAACCTAGGAAGTCATACTACTCCACCAGTAGAATATAGAAGTAGTTAGGTTTTCTAAGCCAAAAAACAACAACTTAGTAATTTTTATTTCTTTTACTCTTGCTCTTAGATTGAGAAAACACAATTAGGTCCTAGAAATGCCACATTGAGATGAGCAAGACTGTGACCTACAGCCTAAGGCATCCCAAGCAGAAAATCAGCACCAGACTTGCCAGTCATAGGGTGGGAATCCTTCAGTCTCCAGTAGATGGCTTGTGGAATACCTATTTTTTTAAAAAATATCTATTTTTTTAAAAACTTTGCAAAATTCTATTTTTTGAACAGAATTAATTATTGATATGAGTTATTAAGTCTGGAGATGATTTTTAGGTATTTGATAAGCAGAGTACTCAAATGTCCTAAAGGTTGTCAGTGTTGCTCAACTAACCTTAATAAAATAAGTATCCAGGAAAAAGGAAACTCTTTTATACGTTCCACATTCCCTATACCTAAATTGACTCCATGTGTTTCAACCTAACATGTGCATACTCTCTACTTAAATATTAAATACATATATATTCTCTATATAGAATATATATTTCTTCTAAATATATATATATAATAAGTAGAAACATATTACATTAAGTTATAATACTGGTCATTTGATGGAAATATAATAAGAGCCTCATAGAACCTAACACTTATTTCTCCTACCAAACAATGGCAAATTTATGTTCACTGACTATATAAAGTATAAATGTCACAATTTTACAAATAACAAGAAAGTAGTGTATATATCTTAACACAGGAACTGAATGACTCTGCTTAAATTAGAGATGTGTATTTGTACAAACACACAAAAATACACAGAGAGAGACAGAGAGACAGAGAAAGAGACAGAAACAGAGAGAAAGAGAAAGGGGGAAGGCAGCATGGTAGCATAAGAAATCTCCAACATAAGCTGAGACATTCTCTCTTCATTTGTCCTAGAGTTTAGATTCGTTAAAATATACAAAGAGCCGTGTGTTCTATTTGACAAACAGCCCTACTAATTCCATACTTAGGTAATTGTTTCTCAACAATTTGTACTACATGCAGATTAATGTAGTACCATTTCAATCTTCTAGACAAGGCATGATTTTCCACGAAGGGGTGATAGAACAATCACAGTTTCTTATACATAACATCAATTTAATAGAATATTCCCCTAAATATACATGGTCAGATAAGGCTGAGGTAAATGTGGTGGGGTTCTATTAAATATAAAAACCATAAATAGACTTGGCTTAACACCCCAAAATTATAGATATATATGAATTTTTCTACTAATCATTGCTCATTTCTTTCCCCCCACTATTAAAATTTGTGAATTTACACTCCAAAGCAGATATTCTTTTAAATATGTAACGATTACACAATGGGAGATTATTACATGACCGTAAGAGGTAATTAAATGTATTACTAAAGTTTCATAACTGAAACTAACAGGAAATTATTCAAATTTTTAAGATCTAAACTCATAAAAGTCAATATCCTTGCTAATGTATATGAAATCAAATCAAATATATATTTATCTCATATATATATATATATATATATATATATATATATATATATGCATGGACACTTGTAGCTGAAGTATGGACAAGGAAGAACATCTGAATGTAAACTTCCTGCATGAGCTACAAGCTATCATTTAGCCCTTACTCCCGCTCCTGGATGTTCTTTTAGACATCCCTGATTCTTATCCCACATGCCTTCTGACATGTGACATTCTGGAGAGAACTTGATTTGACATGATAATAGAACTAGCTTAACCCAGGACAGGAGACAGTATTCTAATTTTAAAGGAATAATATCAGAAGAATTCTATACTTTTCCACCTGTGGAGTTCACACTGTACTAGAGGGACCACAAAGCTGCTTTTACCATACTTTTATTACTGGCAAATCTCAATGAAAGAAAATATAACCTTTGAATTGAATGGACATTTGAACTCATTTTCTAATGATTATCTTTGTTGTATTGGTTGATTTTGTGTGTCAACTTGACACAAGCTGGAGTTATTAGAGAGAAAGGAGCCTCCCTTGAGAAAATTCCTCAAGATCCAGCTGTAAGGCATTTTCTCAACTAGTGATCAAGGGAGGGGGCCCAGCCCATTGTGAGTGGTGCCATCCCTGGGCTGATTGTCCTTGGATCTATAAGAAAGCAAGCTGAGCAAGCCAGGGGAAGCGATCCAGTAAGCAGCACCCCTCCATAAACTCTGCCTCAGCTCCTCCCTCCAATTTCCACCCTGTGTGAGTTCCAGTCCTGACTTCCTTTGGTGATTTTCTTTGGTGATTCCAACATCAATTGGAAGTTTAAGTTGAATAAATCCTTTCCTCCCCAACTTGATTCTTGGTCATGATATTCTGTGCAGGAATAGAAATCCTGACTAAGACATTTGTCAACAAGAAAGTAGAGTATAATAGAGTCATGACTTACCCAATCCCTTTTAGCTTTATGGTGATGTAACTTGAAATAAAATTTATCACTTATTTTTATTTTTATTTTTATTTTTATTTTTTTGAGATGTAATGCAACTTTATCACCTTATTCAAATCTTCAAAATAGTCTTTATTCTACATTTTTAGTATTAAAAAATCCCCAAGTTAAGTGCACCGCAGTGTAGAGAGACATACAACACTGAACTTCCATAACAGTCGATGGTACAGTCAGACATCACATGTACAGAACACAAGATTTAGATGAACTGAAATATCAGATAAAATAAAATAAAATCCAATCTCGGAAAACAAATCAAAATATTAAGGATCCCTGAAATATTAATCCTAATGAGATCTCACTGGACTCAAGTCCTGTCATAGTGAGGCATTCATGTGACCCTACTAACACACCTCAGAAAACTCCTGGAAGTGGCTGCAGGTGACACTCGGGGCATGATAGCTGGTCTTTGATCTAAAACTCCCTTAATTAGGCTTTAAAGCCAAGCTTTTGATATGCATCTTCTTCCCTGCCTGTCATTTTTAAATTTTCCTAGGGCAGTTTGCACTGAGAACTGTTGTTGAAGTTCAGGTTTCTGGCACCACAGCTAGTCTGGGTTCATGGTGATGCAGAGATGGTTTATGAGCGGATCCCAAAGGTACCCTTCACCTTGCCTGGAGATATACAAAACCCGAAGAAATAGAGTCTGTGCTCCAGACACACGGGGCTTCAGAGGATCCTTATGAAAGATGAGTTAAAAAATGTCAAGTGGGACAGGTGCAGGGAGACAAGGGGCTGAGTCTGACTGGCTTTCGGTCCTACATCTCTGATTCCATGGACATCGATGGGAGGGGGTGGAGGGCAGGCAGAGCAGAGGATGGGAAGGAAAAAGCAGACAGCTAATGCATTTCATTTAACCAGTAAGATAAATCAAAGACCTAAGGAGATTAAAAGCCAATCAGAATAATTTGTCAACTTTAATTCTTAGGAAGATCAAAGTTCCCTCCAAACCTAATTTGATGTTTTTTTACTAGAAGCAGAGACCTGCATGGCACAGCATCACGCCAGAGGAATGAAGGAAGGGCCTTGGGCTGCTTCACTCACATTCATTTGAAGAATGGATACCTCCCTACCTCAGAATGCTTTAGGGAGGGACTGCTACCCTTACATGGTTCCTTATTAAATTTGAAAAGTATCTCAAAGTTTGGACACTAGAAACACATCCCCCAAACGTGTCTAAACTGCAACTTCAGGTTAATATGACGAAAGCAGTTACATTGTGAGAAATGCTGAAGGTATGAGATGTCTTCCCCGGCACAGGAGTGCCATGGCTCCTTACCAAATGGTGTAGCCACCATCTGAGCCACCCATGAAGAAGTTCCCCTTGCCCTGAGTTACAAGGACGTTGGCTCCCTGCATGACTGTGAACTGAGCAGCATTGAGAGGGCATCCAGGAGGTGGAGGAGGAATGTTACCAGCGGTGGCGCCAGCTCCAAATCTGGCACCTGCATCATACCCTCCTTCCACCAGCACTGCTGAGCCAGGTGCATAGATGGGACCAACTGGATAATAAGCCATGGAGATTGTGGAGCCTAAAGGCCTAACAGCCACAAACTGCTCCATAGGCAGATAGAATGAGGCACCAGGAAATGCAGCTGACATGGTGAGGACTGTGGCAGCCCCTGGATGAACAAAGCTTGGACGATAGAGTTCTGAGTAAACAGGTGGAGCATCAGTATAGGAAGATGTGAAGTCTGAGGAGATAATGGATTCTTAGGAGGCTGCACAGGGTGGTAGGTTGTGTTGGATATTGACCTTTGCTGTTCATGGTGGCTCTGAGTCCGATTCCGCTCAGCATGGAGGACGATTATTTTTCTCGTCCTCTTCCTGTTTGGAATCACTTCCGTGTCTATCTCTTATGTTTAATGCAACTAATTCAGATAATAGCAAAGGATACCCAGAAAGGAGCATTAACAACAAATATTCTCATTTCTTGTACCATAATGTTACTAGATTGACACGAGTCACAGAAAACCCTTCAACTATGTCAGAAAGAGTTCATGGTCTCCTTGTTTTGTGCACATAAATGCTTTGTACACATAAAACATGTGATGATTTAGTGCTATTAGTTCGTTAATTGGCTTGCCACTCAGATGACTGTTTAAGGATTGCTTATTTAAAAGAACTAGAATGTCTCTTCTTTTACAAACTCTTACTTGCAATAACAAAGGATGTTTTCTTCTCTCTGAATTATAACTGTGGCATTTCACCTAGTAAAAACTGTCCCAGGGGTTGGGAGACTTTTACTGACTTTACATAATACAGGTCATTAATCTGTCATGAGGAATTAGAACAATTGGTTGCAATAGGACTCAGTAATGGGGTTATCCTGAATTCACACAGCAGAGAAATGCAAAGGACCATGACAACCACTTGGCTTTTTACTGGTCCCTGGCTGGGGTCATAGAACAGAAGGACCTAGATGCTTATGCAATTTCATATAAATCTATGGCCAACGGAGCAGTTGAGTGATAGAGAATGGGTCTGACAACCAGTTTGATTTTTAGGTTTAGTGTTTGTAGACAATCTAGGTATTAAACTTTTCAGTCTAATGTCTGAGCTAGACCAAATGTTATCTACTGAATAAAATTTCTTATAGTTTTGTCAATATATGGACTATGTGAAAAATTCTAACTCAGATGAAAGCAATATGAAGAAATGTGTGTGTGTTAATAAAAAGTAACAAGAGCTGTAAAGGAACCCAGGTTGGGGAAAATATCCCCTTTGCTGGGAAAGCATGACAGACATACATCACAGCCAAACATATGCAGCCTTCCTTGACTCTTACCTCTTTCTGAATCATACTCAAATCTATTTTGTCCTGCTTTAGAAGTTATCCTTAAAAATGTAGAATGGAAGAGCAGACCTTGGGCACAAGCTCTGCAGCCAGTCCCACAACACCCAGAGAAAGCTCCAATCCCAGGGGCTCTGACACACCCAGGATCAGAGGTGAGCAGGAACCAACATCTGTCCCAACACTGGGAGTAACTGGGACAAGCAGGACCAGGCACACAGGAACTCCTCCAGCCCAGTGACTCGGGTTCCTTCCAGTCTGGCTGGGCTGGGGTCCAGAGCAGACCTTGGGCACAAGCTCTGCAGCCAGTCCCACAACACACAGAGAAAGCCCCATTCCCAGGTGATCTAAGAAGCCCAGGATCACAGGATCCCAGAATCACAGGATCACAGAGACAGCTTGACTCTGAGGAGTTCTGTCACAACCAGGATCACAGGAAGGACAGGCTCCAATCAGATTTAGCAAGGGCAGGTAGCACTAGAGCTAACCAGATGGTGGGGGTGGGGGGGCAAGCATAAGAAAATAAACAACACAAACCAAGGTCACTTGCCATCATCAGAACCCAATTCTCCCAGCATAGCAAGTCCTGGACACACCATCACACCAGAAAAGCAAGATTCAGATCTAAAGTCACTTATCATGATGATGATACAGAACTTTAAGAAAGACATAAATAGCACCCTCAAAGAAATACTGGAGAACACAGGTAAAGAGCTAGAAGCTCTT
>NW_022196894.1:55615210-55615902 GCF_008632895.1 Mastomys coucha | reverse complement strand
CCAGGCTACTATACCCAGCAAAACTCTCAATTACCATAGATGGAGAAAACAAGATACTCCATGACAAACCAAATTTACAGAATATATTTCCACAAATCCAGTCCTACAAAGGATAATAGATGGAGAACATCAACATAAGGAGCAAAACTACACCCTAGAAGAAGCAAGAAGGTAATCTTTCAACAAATCCACACAAACCTAATTCCACCTTTTACAACAAAAACAACAGGAAATGACAATTACTTTTTCTGAATATATTAATTTGAAAATTAATATTACCAATATATCCTAATCAATTGAAATCCAATAATATGAGGAATTAGAAATTTGTTGATTGTTATCCAATGGTCTCTCTAATTTGGTAATTGGAGAAATAGGTTCAATCTTGTACAATATATATACACTGTCAGCTTGTATGTTTGTGACAGTGTCTTGCTGTGTACAACATAAGGGTCTTGAAATCTTGCTTCTCCTATCTCAGCCTCTCTATTAGTAGTATTGCTTATTTCATGTTTTTACACTATACTATGGTTTTCAGAACAGCTTATATATTTCAAAAGTATTTATATACCCAAAAGAAACATAGACAATTAACTAGGGAGGTGGCTTGTAAGAGAAAAACAAAGTGAAACTGAGTGCTTTGCTTGACGTTTGTAACTCTTGTATCAAGTTTGAAGAAGAGGACTTTATAA
>NW_022196894.1:55603171-55614766 GCF_008632895.1 Mastomys coucha | reverse complement strand
TTAAAATATGTTTTTAAATGTTAACAAATACAGATAAATTGAAATCATGTAACTTTTCTCATCATAATACAATAAAAGTTTAAAAAAAATGTAGAGTGGATAAACTGCCCCCTTCAGTCAAATAACAAAGGGTCTGTGCTGTCTAATGGAGTACATCTACCATGGGACATGGGCTAATCTCTGCTTGCTCCATTATCTACTGCACATGCCTATCCTTCATTTTCTACCACCCTTTTCTTGCTCCAAAAATATTTGTCCCTCTTCTGTACTAGGCTTAAAACATTCTCTCTTTCCAGCCAATTCACTCACTGCTCCTCAGTGTGAATACTGCTCACTAGATATAGCTATAGATAAATAAAGATATGCCCAAGATTCCTACTGACATTTAAAAATCAGCTTACATACTATTTTCTTAGAAAGGTCTTTCTTAAGCACCTAATTCAAGTTATAAGTACCCTGACTTGTTAACCCATGGTATTTCACTTGTAGATGTTATCAGGGGTTGAGATTATTTTGGTTTTTGTTTGATACATTTTCTTTCCATTTCTGTCTTCTTTCTTGCAATATTTCCGGTCTTAATCTTTCCAACTCTTAATTTGTCACACAGTGAAATCCTTATTATATCATTTATGATGAAACTAGACTCATGGAACTCATATTACTTTGTTAATAAATTTCAGTTCTTAATTCCTCCAGAAATAATCAAAAGGAATCACCCTTTTAAGTGAATCATTTTGCACCTAGAAAACTCAACCTTAGTCAATGTAAGTGATGGTAGCTTTGGAGATGGTGAGCAATGTTCTTGGCCAGACATCTACCCTGGTTTTCAGAAGAGCAGTTTTCAAAAGGCATAAGACAAATTAGCAATGACCACATGGCAAGGGTCTAAAAAGGGAGAGTGCTTCAGAGAGATGGAAGAATAACAATGACATTATGATAATAAAGTCACTGATCACATTCTTTTTTAAAATGAAGCCCTAGGTTCTGTCTGGTATGAGATCATATTTTACAAAGGCAGAATAAAGACAGAATAAACACTGTATAACCAAAAATTAAAATAAGAATGCTATAAATTTGCAATTTGACTATGACTCAAGTTCAAAAATGGCCTGTAAAGCCAAAGATTAAAGAAGGAAAGACACAACTGACTTTTAATAGATTTAAAACTGGCTGTATCCAGAATGAAAAGAGCATAAAAGTTAAAATTTGGTAAAATGATTTTATTAGTAAAAGATTTAAACTCTGAAGCCAGTAAGATGGTTTGGTGGGTAATGGTGCTTGCCACAAAGTCTGAAGACCTGGATTTCACCTCTGGATCCATGTAACAGATGGAGAGAACTGACTCCTGGAAGTTGTCCTATGGCATCTACAAATGAGCTGTGACACCTGCTTTTTACCAGTACAGGATTAAATCTAATACTTTTTTTTTTTGAGACAGGGTATTTATTATATATTTTTCAAAGATTTAAATTCTGTTGTTGCTTTGCTTCCAACTTATGTATCAAGAGACAGAATTTCATAATGAACAAATGAAACTGGAAAAGAGAAAAGAACGTGTGACAGAGAATCAGATGTATGAATTAATGAACTCAATAGAACTAGCAAATCAACACAATGTTTAAAAGAATTCTATTGAATGATGTAGAAGCTAAAAGACCGATGAAACCTCAGTGTAAAGTTCATATGGAATGAAACACAATCTTAAGCATTCTTACTTACTCATGGTAAAATTCTAAAGCATGTCCTCATAAATGAATTAGGAACAGTATATTATGTTAAGACAAACAGGCAAAACAAGACAGCTTCCACACATTGTTTCTTTAATAAATAAACATGGGAAATATTGAGACAACTGAAACTGAGCAAAAATCTCATCAGGCTAAATTGTTCAATTTAACAGCTGCTTTCCAAGAAAGGATATATGAGATGTGCTGCTTTTAGTATTTCACAGGGTGAGTATCTCAAAGAAAGTGCATTAAGAAACTGATTATATCACAGTTTTTATTTTGAAGGTTTATCTAAATTTTAATTACACATCCATGCAATGATATGTACATGTGTGAATACAGGTGTCCACAGAGTTCAGAAGAGGATATGGGATCCTCTGGAATGGAATTACAAACATCCATGAGCCACCTGACTTGAGGGCTTGAAATTGAATCCAGATCCCCTCCCAGATCAATACATGCTCTTACCTTCTCAGCCATCTCTCCAGCTCCTACTTTATGGCTTCATGTTTTTGTCTCTCGAGTCAACTTTTGTTCACTGATGACTCAAAAGAAGTCAATGGGTCCCACTTGTCACATGCATTGCCAACAAAAGCTGGGAGCAACAGCTAATGTGACAGATGGCTGAATCAATTCTGAAAAATATTATGACAGGTTGAAATATTGGACTAAAGCAAATAAAATAATGTTGGGTTCCAAAATTGCCATACATGGAAAAGACAAGAGACACCTGGCTTAAGAGAAACATATGCCAGCAAAGTCTAGAAGGTTTGCTTCACTGCAAACAGAAACAGTGTAGTAAAAATTGTTCCACAGAAATGTTTTCACAGGAGAGAAAGGACTGGAAGCATTGGGACTCCACGGTCAACCATTGAAGGTCATCTTAGAATGTCCAATGTGTTCAGGTGAAGACCGTAAGGAAGTCAAATTGTCTGGATGTTATTACAGAACAGGAACATAAGAATGGAATGGTTTGTTTAGATAAAAGTGTTCTTAGACTAAGACACTACACAAGGAAACACGCTCTGATTATTTGTCCCTCCAATGGGGAAAATTCATAATTGAAAATTAGAAAATTAGAAACGTCTAATTGACAAGATGGAAAGCTTCCTTTAAAATTTTTTTATTTATTTTGGTGTGTGTGTGTGTGTTTGTGTTTATACAGGTGCCCAGATGGCCAGAAACGATTGTCATTGCCCCTGATCTTGAGCACTGAACTGTCTTCTTAGTCCAACAAGCTCCATTTTGATGTATCTACTTAAATCAGATTGAGAGACTATTTGACCAGGATATTAAAGGTAAAATTCTTATTCTCGTGTCTACTTTTCTAGTCTAGATAGAATTTTAGAAGTCTATCAAACTATATTTTTCAATATTGCTTTTCTGGCATGAAACCTTAAAAGCCTTTCATGTGCATGATTGTAGAATGCTTAATGGGGAAATAGTTTCGGATAATCTGTGTAAAATTCTGCTTTTCAGAGGTAAGAAATGAATCCTTCTATTCTGCATCTGTTTTTTGGGTTTTGTTTGTTTGTTTGTTTGTTTTGTTTTTGTGACTGGTATGTGCACTACACTGGATTGGGCGCACAACCAGGGAGGGAGATTGGAGTCCACAATTATCGTCTATTGTGGAAGACTGGCAAACAACCAAAATAGGGACAGATAGAAAATAATAAACTATACTGTTCCTGCTGAGCTCAACGGGATTCCTCAATTGGACTCCTGAGGCAGCAGCCCGGCTCGGCCCATCAGGTGTTTGGGACCGGAGACAGCTCCAGGGATCAAAGTCAGAACTGGTAGCCCAGAATTCAAAAAGAACTAAACCTTTAATCCGCTTTCCTGCCTGGAGCCCTCGCTTGCAGGGGCTTGTTTACATGACTGATATGTACTGATATGTTTTTTCCCTGTTCTCACTTATATGCTAAAAGACGTAAGATTGTTTTGCCTTAGGTATAAATATCCCGATTCACTAAGTAAAGATCACACCTTGATAAGCATCTACTTGGTGTCGTTCCTTGTCTCTCCTAACCCGCTTATTTTCACAGAATCTCAACTTCCCCCGTTCGTGAATCACCCACGTTAAGAAGTGAAACTGCGGGCCGGTTTCCTTCAATAAACAACTGAGAGATTGCAACTCGTTCTGATTAAAAGATTGGAAAACATAGAATTTTAAAGGAGATTTAGAAAAACAACCAGGAAAAGCATTTGTTGTTTGTTTTTAATTGAAATCATGGCAGTGACCTCATCCACAATCAACTCAAGACAGAGAGTCATGCAGTCTTTGGACATGGGCTCTGACCAATTTGCATCAGGTACTTCATGACCTTGTTTCCTGTTGCTTGAGTATGATCTCAAAGAGAGACTTTAGGTAGGCATAACTTTCTAGGCCCCAAACCTATTTCTTCCCAGAAGGACATCAAACAGGATCAAAGCTAGGCTTTCTAAAGCTCCCAAGTAACAGATATTGTCCTCATTCCATTGTGAAGACATTCAATTCGGTCTCAAGGTCATTTTGAAGTTATGTAATTTTCTAAAGAAGGTAACATTATTTCTCCAGTGTAATGCTGGGAAGCTTGGAACACACATTTCAGCATGTCTCCATTAAAAATTCATAAGAAACAAAAATACTTTCCTCTTGTATAAAATTTGTTCTTACAGAATTTCATGCATGTATACAATGTAGCATTATCATCTCTATCTCCCACTCTCCCCTCCATCTACCACCAATTCTTTTCTAACACATCCCACTCTCAGCTTTCAATTTCAGGTCCTCCCTTTTAAAAAAAAATACCCACTAAGTCCAATTAGTGCTCCCCATGAGAATTTATTTTGAACCTCTAAGTTTAGAATAAAGTTCTGAAACACAGTCCCTGAACAACATCTAGGAAGACCATTCTGAACGAACTGAAGGGGCTTGATGAGGGCATCTGCCATTTTCCACACACATGACTGTTGAATACCCTTATTCTGAAAGCTTCACAGAAGTTATCATAGGGGCATATTTCCCCTTTTGAATTATCCTCGTTAATATTTATCAACTACTCATACTGAAGTTTTCTACTCAATATGCTAGTCAATCTGCATTTAAGTTGTAAGGGGAAATTGATTTATTTGGGGGAAGTCTTTCTCTAGGAGTTAGGAAGTTCCCAATGTCAGTTAATAACAAGAACTACTGGCTTTATTATTATTTTTTGCATATCCAAGTTGAAGACATGGAATAAGTCAAGCACTGGTAGATGTGTAGGAAAGTTCCACAGGGAAATACAAGAAGTGAACACATTCATTCTTAGCTTACAAAGGGGAGGAGCACATGGATGCCTGAGCTCCAAAGGCATTATACAGCTCTGTAGTTACATATGGTCTGTGTAAACAGATGGAGAGTCCCTGGCTTCTCCTAGACTAGAAAGAGTAATGAAAATCTAGCAGCCAAAAGAAAAACATTGATTGTTGGTGACAAACAAGCTTGATCAATGGTCTTGAGAGCTTCAACTGACCGTTCTATTTTCTTAGTGACTTCATCTTGTGCCAGCTGCTGCTGTGTGCCCTGTTTGATTTTAGAAACTGGCTGTTCATCATCCTTTGCTTTTCTCACCAAGCAGAACAGCAGAAGGATGCCAACAAGGCTGCTTGTTGCCTCAAGATAGCAGGTGGCAATGTTGGCAGTTAAGCAGTCAGCACAATGTCAACTTTGCTTTTACTGTTCTGCTCCAGAAAAACACTGAACTGAATGGGAGCCCATTTCTCCACTTCCTACATTTTGTTTTGTTTTGCTTTTTTCCCCTATTATTACTTTGACAGCATGGAAATTCCTTATATTTAATAGTGTTAACTTGTGTTTATTTTGAGAACAGATAAACAAATTCTACATAGTAGAAAGCTGACTAAAATATTAGGTAATTTTTTTTTTTTTTGGCAAAACTAAGTATGAATTGTCTGTAGTAAGTTATTTAGCTGATTGATTCCCTCCATTATATGTGCAGAATTTATAATATTCTAGACTAACATAAAATAGAACACATTTATTTCACTGCTTAGATATTGTGAGTCATTTTATAATTTCTATCTTGTTCCTATACTCCTAATTCCTCTGTGCCTTGGGACTCAAGGGTTCATTTCCATAGTCTGTTTCAGTGGCCTGTATATAAATGACCAGAGTTGTCTGTACATCATATGAGAACTGGAAATGTAGGAGAAAAAAATGCCCTGAAGGTATTATGGAATCAATCTGTGGTATAATTTATGCTCTACATTTTCCTAGAGATAAGCTAGTGGTAGAATGTAGCTTGCATTCATCTCTTCTACACTCCTTCGTTAGCTTCCCATGAAGAACAAAGTGCCAACACACCAGTGCAAGAATATTGAAGAGGTTCTTCTGGCTCTGATATGCAGAATAGAAGGGTTGTCAAGATTCCAGGATGATGACAATGGCCTATTAACACTGAACATGCCATATAGTATTTCTCATTTGAATTAAAAACAAACAACTAGAAACACCTAGAAATGCATGCATACAACTGAAAGTCAAAATGAAAAATCCTTCTGAAGTATCCATGATTTCATTCTTCCAGTTTTACTAGGTAAAAAAAAAAATCTGGAAACTTAGTCTCCTGCAGAAGAGTTTCTTCTTTTTCACATGTTTGCGACTATTATAAGAGTCTTCATATGGTGGGCTCCAGTCACTTTCCCACTGTTCTCTGCTCTGTGCTCTATAATATCACAGATTCAAACTGATCTTTTCTCCATGTACGTGACAATTAATTTTATGTGCAACTAACTGGGACACAGGGTGCCCAGATATTTTGTCAAACATCCCCAGTGTGTCCGTCCAAATGAGATAAGTGAATTTTTGGCCAGGGAGACCACAGAGGCCTCCAAAACAAAAGGGGCTATTTTCCCTGTTACCCACCAAATTAGATGACAAAGCCTCATTACAGAAGTCACCACTCTCTAGTTCTGGACATAGCAAAAACTGAGTTGGAACCTTTCTTTCTGTTGGCTAGCTATGATAGTACTTTAGGGTGCTATGAAGGCTGCATAGGGAGAAAAGTTATCAGTAATTATCTGTAGCCCTGTATGCCTCACTACTGATCTTCGAGCCAAGCTGTACTTGCTGATGTGATAGTAGAGTGGCAATTAGGGGAGTAACTAAGTACTTTATTCAGGAATTTGAATCCCACTCCAGAGGAGAGAATTCACATCTGGTAATGCAAACATGGCCAAAAGCTTGTGGCCAGGAAGAATATAGGACCTAGTAGGAAATGACATCTGTTGTTTTGCTAACTGAGCACGGTATCTATCTTAGTCAGGGTTTCTATTCCTGCACAAACATCATGACTAAGAAGCAAGTTGGGGAGGAAAGGGTTTATTCAGCTTACTTCTACATGGCTGTTGACCACCAAAGGAAGTCAGGACTTGAACTCAAACAGGTCAGGAAGCAGGAGCTGATGCAGAGGCCATGGAGGGATGTTCCTTACTGGCTTGCTTCCCCTGGCTTGCTCAGCCTGCTCTCTTATAGAACCCAAGACTTCCATCCCAGGGATGGCACCACCCACAAGGGGCCCTACCCCCTTGATCACTAATTGAGAAAATGCCCCACAGCTGGATCTCATGGAGGCACTTCCCCAACTGAAGCTCCCTTCTCTGTGATAACTCCAGCCTGTGTCCAGTTGACACAAAACCAGCCAGTACAGTATCCCTATCAGTTTTCATTCTAAATATTTTTGTTTATGTTCACAGATAAGTGTTGTTTTCAGCTGTTGTTATAGAAGCTTCTTTATACAGTTGGAGGCAATTGCTGCAGAGACTCACAATGGATCACTGTGCTGGAATAAGGACGTGTTGAATACTCAGCCATAAGTGGCACATCTATGCTACTACATGCAAGGCTCACAGAACATTGCAGAAGACAAAGCACGATGGATGGAAGAGCCAAGGGAGTTGGTGTTGGGTTATGGGATGCTGTCTTCTAGGCATGGTATGACTGTTATTCTTTAATTCTCAGCAGCTGTGAGTATATGCACAAGTCCTGGACAATACAAATTCATTTACATTGTATTATGGAGTCCAGAGAGGTGGTCATAAGGCCTCCTTGAGGCAATTAATAATATTTAGAGTAAAGGAATGAAAAGGCCTCATCTACTTCTAATAACTTGAAAGCAGTTAATAGTTGTTAGTGAGAAACATTATTTTTAGTAGCTACTGATAACTTGCCCGTGCTTCTATAAGCAATTTAATTAAATTTATTGGGTCACTACAAAAAAATACATGAAAGGGGACTAATGAGGAAGCAGAAGAGCATCAGCAGAAGGGAGAAGAGGACAAGAGAAAATGCAGAAGGTAAATGTGCTCAAATATCACATACGTGCATTAAACGTCATCACCAAACCTAGTAATAGGCATGATTGATGTACACTAATGACTTTAAAATTCTTTAATGAATTGATATATGCTAATGACTTTTCTAGAAAGAAAACTGAATATACTGGTAGAATAATTACAGATGTAGGTGGGCTACACCAAATCAATTGTAGGCCTTACAGAACAAAAAGTGTAAGAAGGACTTCCTCATAGCCCAGCTGCTTGAGCCTGAACATTAGTCTTTCATGTTTATAGACAAGAACTGAAAAATCATCTCTGCTTTTGTCCCAGAGCTTAGTAAATTTTTGGGCTGGAATATAACTGTGGGTTAATATGTAACATCATGGTATATGTACATATATATACATATCTATCTATCTATCTATCTATCTATCTATCTATCTATCTATCTATCTTAGTGTTTAATTTTGTTATGTTAGTCATATTTTCCCAAAGTTTCATTGCAATACAATCAGTTACTACAAAGCAGCATAGCAAACTGATCTTTTCTCCATGTATGTGACAATTAATTTTATGTGCAACTAATTGGGACACAGGTATCTATCTGTCTATCTATCTATCTATCTATCTATCTATCTATCTATCTACCTATCTACATTGTATTATATTGTAATTGTGTATATATATACATTGTATTATATTATTGCATTTATGTGTCTATAAATATGTATGTATATATACATATATATGTGTATATATATATACACACCAGTGTATATAGACTATAAATCCTATATATATGCTATACATAGTATATACTTATATACTATTTTATGTATACTATATATACATTATACACTATATTATAGTATATACACACTTATAATACATAGTATACATACAATGGTGCATATATATGCTACTTATAATATATATACACACATACATATATATACACACACACAAACCTACATTACATATACTACCCAATAATGTTTTCACTCTGGATAACATCTTCTTGCATGCATCACAGCATCCTTCAGAAATGTGTGTATAAATCCTGTTTTTAACTGGTGATAGATGAAGGACACCTTGTTTCCTGCTCCCTACCAGAATTCATTGCCATTTGCTATGCTGTTTTGTATTAGCTGATTGTATTGCAATGAAACTTTGGGAAAATATGACTAACATAACAAAATTAAACACTAATCAGAAAATTCTCAGCACATTATCAGATTTTTGAGTAAATGAGACAAAGATAACAATGCTTTAATTTGAAAAATAGAAATTTTGATAAGTGATTAAACAGAAAGTTGGTGCAAGGTAGACCTTCATAATGGAGACTTCTGGAGAGTCAGGTGTAGCACAAAGAACTTGTCGTAGGAAAGGCTGCAAAAATACAAACAAAAACTTCTGGTTACCAGTTATTTTTCTCCATCTGACCTAACAAAAAATTTCCACTGGTGCCTGAACCATTACCTAACCTATATAAGGTTCTAAAGAAAATTAATAAGTTTATTTTTCTACTTTATACAGGATATTTTTTTCTTGGTCACTTTTATATGATCTAGGAAGGCATATACTGATATTGATGATCAGTTGGTCAACAGTTTTAGGTCAACAGTTTTAGAGTAGAAATCTGAGCACATGTGAAATAAAGCCCAGAGGACCAATCATTTATGGAGAGTACATTTTTAACAAAGTCATCATTCTATGAAGTACTTATTATTTTTTTAATAAATCCAGTATATAAAACTACAGCTGTGGAAAGGAGACCAGTGAGTAAATTCTGTAACAATTATATTGATACAGAGCCTTATTTAACACTATTGAATGCATGTAATCTTTGAAACAAATCTCTTTAGTGAAAAGAGATATTATCATCATCATCAGGGGAAATTATAGTGAGGATGTAATGTATGAGAGAAGAATGAAAATAAAATGTAAATAAACACCAATAACTAGATATTAGCAAGAAAATACAAGAAACTCATATTTTACATATTAAACAATGGGATGAGAGCAAAACACAGAAAAGATCAGGTCTTTTCTGAATAAATCAAGTCACTAGATCTTGCTGATCTATGGGTCCTCCATGCCTTTCTGTCTAGAGTGATTTATGCTTTCAACCAAATTCTTCATCAGCTTAGAAAATGTATCCAATATTAAAAGGAAATTCTTCATAGTTTATTCAGACACATGATATTTTGTTAGGAGTAAAAATGTTTCCCAATATTCATGTTTCAAGATTGTAAGATGGTTTGGATAAATATTTCAAAAATTTAATAGTGTTATATTCTTGCAGAAAAGTCTATTACAGTTGGAGAACCATTCATTTATCAAGCATACTGACATGCCAAATCATCACTTGATGGATAGTTTGGCTCTGCATATACACAGTCTTTCATGAATCAGTCAGAGTCTGGGTGTGGTATTATTGTATAGAAAAGTATGAAGAATGGAATTTCATAAAGAAATTGACCAGGGTCTGTGAAAAGATTATATCTACACTAAAAGCAGGCCAATAGTGTAAGTTCTCCTAAAGCAACAAGTTAGGCTGTTGTTCTTTTGTGTTTGTGTTGCAGCTTCTCTTCCTGGGTGGAATATCACTCATGCAGGGAATAATCATGTGTGTTGATATTTGAAGAACTCTCTATGGAGCACTTTGTAGTGATATATATTAGATAAGAGGTATTTTGCTATCTGAAAACATGATATAGATATCATATGGATATCTAAACCAAACATAAATTTTCAATAAAAGTAAAATGTGCACAGAATCAGAAAGTGTGATGATAGAATGGTCCTTGGATTCTTCAAGTTGACAGCTTAACATCTGCTCAAAATGTCTGATAATGTGACTGATAATGAAAATAGCCACTATGTTTATCTGTAATATTTTGAATCCTACAAACCTATGTTATTGTTAATCTTGTTTGTTTGTTTGTTTTTCTCAATCTCAGGTTCAGTGAGAATTGCTATTTTTTTTTCTTTTAGATATTTTCTTTATTTACATGTAAATTTCTCCATTCCCAGTTTCCCCTCCAAAAAACAAAGAAACAAACAAAAACAACAAAAACAAACCCCTCTTGCCTCCCACTTCCCCATGCCTGCCACCCCGCCCTCTCCCACTCACTGGCCCTGGCATTCCCCTACACTGGGGCACAGAACCTTCACAGGGCCGAGGTCCTCTCCTCCTATTGATGATTGAATTTGCAATCCTCTATTATACACATGCTGCCTGAACAATCACACCCTCCATGTGCAGTCCTTGGTTGGTAGTTGAGACCCTGGGAGCTCTGAGGGTACTAGTTAGTTCATATTGTTGTTCGTCCTAAGGGGCTGCAAACCCCTCAGCTCCATTGATCCTTTCTCTAACTCCTTCACTGGGGACCCTGTACTCAGTTCGATGGATGGCCATGAGCCTCTATGTCAGGTACTGTCAGAGCCTCTCAGGAGATAGCTATATTTAGGCTGGCTATCTCTTCCTTCAGTCTCTGCTCCATAGTTAATCTCTGCAACTCCTTCCATGGGTATTTGGTTCCCCCTT
>NW_022196894.1:55598329-55598613 GCF_008632895.1 Mastomys coucha | reverse complement strand
TTTTTCCCTTACTGCTTTTAGTATTCTTTCTTTGTTTCGTGCATTTGGTGCTTTGACTATTATGTGGCAGGGAGTATTTCTTTTCTGGTCCAGTGTATTTGGGGTTCTATAAGCTTCTTGTATGGTCACGGGCATCTCTTTCTTTAGGTTCAAGGAGTTCTCTTCTATAATTTTGTTGATGATATTTACTGGACCTTTAAGTTGGAGGTCTTCACTTCTTCTATACCTATTATCCTTAGATTTGGTCTTCTCATTGTGTCCTGGATTTCTTGGATATTTTGGGT
>NW_022196894.1:55580443-55597952 GCF_008632895.1 Mastomys coucha | reverse complement strand
CTGACGCCCTGCAAGACCCCTGAGATTCGTGGGGCCTGTGCCTCCCAGCTGGCTGCTCCCGGCTTAGGCTTAGGAACTACTCCAGGTCAAGGTGGTCCCTGGAGGCAGACCCTCCACTTGCAAGGAAGGGGCAGCTAAGGTCGCTGATCCACCTCTGTCACTTGGAAGCTGAGAGGATCCTGTCCCTGCCACCCTGCAGCTTCCCTGTGACTCGTGGGGCCTGTGCCTCCAGGCTGGCTGCTCCCAGCTTAGGAACTCACCAGAGAGAAGATCAAGAATTGCTATCTCAAGGCAACTATCAGAAGCAAAGAATTGAAAGAATACATTTTCTCCATGGCTTCTAAACTTTTAGAGATAGATAGATAGATAGATAGATAGATAGATAGAAATAAATAAATAAAATAGACTTCTGTTTTTCTAGCATAGTTAGATGTGTATTATATAAATAACAATGGAAGAATAAGGAAAACTATAATCCCTTGAAAGGTCTTAAATATAAATTAAGTGGAAAATCACAGAGTAAATCCATAAGATGTCTTGTTTTCCTTCATGTTGGAAATCTTCTTTTATCTTTAAATCAGGCACTTTAAGTATGGGAGTTAATTGTTTTGAGTTTTGGTGGGAATCAAGCATGGATCTAGACAAAGACAAAGATGATGTCCTTAGACAGACAAAATCATCTGATGAAAAATAAGAAATATGTTAGTCTGAAATTCACGACAAGGAGCAGCATATCAGAATACTCTTTTTTTTTTTTTCTTTTTTTTTTTTCAGAATACTCTTAAGGGTGCAATAGTGGCACGTAATTCTCAAGGGTAATCAATAGGTATCTAATTGGAGGTAAGACTCACTTAAGGAATGAATAATATCTGGTACTTTAAACCTAGTCAACTACCTATTGATAGTGAGGCCATTGACCCCAGAGGAGAACCAATTACTATCATTTTCTTAAGTCACTTTAATTTCTGTCTGCATTCACAATATTTATTCTTATACCCATAGATCAGTGTAGCTCTCACTCATCATTAAAGAAGTTTCTTATTGCAGCAGATTTCAGATCATCCCAAAATTTACAACTGTTTAAAATACAGAAAACAACTGACTGACAGATGCTAAAACCTCTACATCTATAATATAGGCCTTATGCCTAAGAAGCATCAAAGAAGATAAGTGTGGAGAGATTATAAGAGACAGAGGACCAGTACTTTTGGTATAAGAAGTGTCTTCTATATATGACAAAGAAGTTGTACCCATAAGATTTCAACAACGGAGTTGCTTAAACAGGACCAGCACAATGACAACACTAGTTGACATGCCAACATGGATAGGAAAATCTTACAAAACTCTACTCCTAAAAGACAATTGATGGCTAGGTATATTCAGTCTTCTCTAGATATTAGCATCCTGATAGATTACCCCATCCCTAATCATAATCTCTAAACACATATAAATACAAGCAATACTAAATGGACTTAAAAGATATATATCTCAGTGTGTGTGTGTGTGTGTGTGTGTGTGTGTATGTATGTACTATATATGTATGTAACAAAGATAATTAAAGAAGAGGGCATAACTTTAAGAAGGAGTATAGGGTACATAGGAGGATATGGAGGAAAGAGAGAAAGAGGTAGAAGTGATTTAAGTACAGTACTCATATATGAAATCCTCAAAAAAGAGAAATATGATAATTTATGAGTTTCAAAGTTAATAGGAATAACAGGAAGTCTGGAATAACTGAGGGGTCAATATAACAGAGGGGTTATATTGAATATAAAGAGAATTACATTGGAGGGAAAGTTAATAGAATTAAGAATACAAAGTTCAATAAATTATTATGAAAGTAAAATGAAAAACTACTTGTCATTTGAGATTTTACAAAATAATTTGAGTTAATATCAGAAATTGTGTTATAAAAGCAAGTACTATAAGCCACAAAATGGCATATTAAATCATAAACATATCTGATAAAATGTAAGTCATGAAGTTAAACCATTTGGTGTGAAAAAGGACAATTTTGATGCCTCTTACAATACTAAGTATGCTCCAAGTTTCTTGATGTCTAGATGGTAGGGTCTTACTTAGGGTTACTATTGTTATGACAAAACATCATGACCAAAATCTAGTTAGAAAATAAAATGGTTATTTGGCTTGCACTTCTGTATCATAGTTGATCATTGAAGGAAATCAGTGCAGAAACCCAAACAGACAGGAAACTGGATGCAGGAGTTGAGGCTGATGCCATGGAGTGGTACTGCTTACTGGCTAGTTCTATAGTTGTCACTAGGATTTGCATCTATTTACTAATCCTTTTCATTTATTTATTTAGTTAGTTAGTCAGGGGAAGGGGGAAGAGAAGAGGGTTTTTTTTTTTTTTTCAGAGAGGAAACCAGGAAAGGCGATAGCATTCAAAATATAAATAAAGGAAGTAGCTAATAAAAAAGAGAATTAAAAATTACATACATAAATGTATATAATGTATTATTCTTATGTTGATAAGTAAATCCAAGTCTTAGTGATATGTTGACTACATTGCAAAACAGCTTAATTAAACACTAGTATATGCATTGCTTTACTTTTTATAGCTAAATCTACCTTAGTAATTTTAAATACAATATATATTTATTAAATGTAGTCAACATGATGTGTAGTATATAAAGTAAACTAAACTGATTCATCCTAAGACTTTTGTCATTTGAACTACAGAGTAGTATTTTTATTTTATTAACACAAATCCAAGATGCTTTAAGCATATTATATTATAATCAGCAACTAGTGAAAAGAGTGATATAACAATATGTATTAGTCAAAATGGAAAGACTGACTTTTACATATAGAAATAAAACAAAGTAAGTCATTATTGAAAAGATAAAATAATTTAATATTACAAAAGATAACAGAATATTTTATAACATGATATTTATTCACAACAAATATTCAACTAATGATAAAAGAAAAAACTCTGTTCCTTTCAATTTTTTGTAACATTTTTACACGTGCTGATGTATGACGCACATGTTGAGGTCAGAGGTCAGCTTGCAAGAGCCAGTTTATCTCCTGGTACCATGCGACTCTCAGGGATAGAACACAGGATTTTGGCCTTTACCCATAGAGCCATTGCACTGGCCTTATCCTCTTGTTTTGTTTATAAGCTGCAACAAATTAGGTATCTCTCCCATCTATTTTCTGTGTTCAAAATGTATTTGCCACATAGGACATGAAGGAGCTAACAGCTTTACTTACTCTCTAGGAACATTAGTCACTCAGAAGACTAAACTGGTAAGAAGTAAGCACTCGGGAAAAAGATCCTATGAATTTTTTTTTTACCTTTTGTTTTAGTTAGGGTTTCTATTCCTGCACAAACATCATGACCAAGAAGCAAGTTGGGGAGGAAAGGGTTTATTCAGCTTACACTGCCACATTGCTGTTGATCACCAGAGGAAGTCAGGACTGGAACTCAAGCAGGTCAGGAAGCAGGAGCTGATGCAGAGGCCATGGAGAGATGTTTCTTACTGTCCTGTTTCCCCTGGCTTGCTCAGCCTGCTCTCTTATAGAACCCAAGACTTCCATCCCAGGGATGGATGGCAACACCCACAAGGGGCCCTACCCCCTTGATCACTAATTGAGAAAATGCCCCACAGCTGGATCTCATGGAGGCACTTCCCCAACTGAAGCTCCCTTCTTTGTGATAACTCCAGCCTGTGTCAAGTTGACACCAATGCCAGCCAGTACACCTTTATTTTATTTCTGTACATGTGCACTTGTAGTAATGTATGCCACTTGTTAGTGGAGCTTGTTAGAATCTTTGAATCAGGTCTTACAGGCAGTTATAAGCTGCTGAATATGTGTGTTAAGATGAACTCTGGTTCTCTGGAACAACAGAAATCATTCTTATCCATTGACCTATCTATATTTTTATATTGTTTTCATTATTAGAGTGTAGACTACTCAAATGCAGAACACAGTTTTGTTAATATATATATATACTTATATACTTATATATATGGAGTAAAACTGGGTCCAGATCATATTAGATCATATTGGTCCAGAAACTCAGAATACCCAAGATACAATCCACAAGAAAGTCAAGAAGAAGGAAAACCAAAGTATGGATACTTCGTTCCTTCTTAAAAGGGGAAACAAAATACCCATGAAAGGAGTTGCAGAGACAAACTATGGAGCAGAGACTGAAGGAAGGGCAGGCCAGAGACTGCTCCACCTGGGAATCCTTCCCATATTCAATCATCAAATCTAGACACTATTGTGGATGCCAGCAAGTGCTGGCTGACAGGAGGCTGATATAGCTGTCCCCTGAGAGGCTCTGACAGTGCCCGACTAATACAGAAGTAGAGGCTCACAGCCAACCATTGGATTGAGCACAGGGTCCCCAATGAAGGAACTAGAGAAAAGACCCAAGGAACTGAAGGATTTGCAGCCACATAGGAGGAACAACAATATGAACTAACTAGTACCCCCAGAGCTCTCAGAGACTAAACCACCAACCAAAGAGTACACATGGTGGGACTCATGGTTCCAGCTGCATATATAGCATAGGATGGCCTAGTTGGTCATCAGTGGGAGGAGAGGCCCTTGGTCCTGTGAAGGCTCTATGTTCCAGTGTAGGGGAATGCCAAGGCCAGGAAGCGGAAGAGGGTGGGTTGGTGAGCAGGGGGAGTAAATAAAAAAAATCTAATTAAAAAAAATCAAAAGAGGAGTAAAACTGGGTCATGATCATATTGGTCAAGAGAATATTGACTTTTAAAGAAGTATCCATGTGATGCATATAATCCCAGCACTAAGGAGAAAGACAACACTAAGTTTTTACATGGTTCTGGTCTGAGTGGGTGCTTTGTAATATATTCAAGGGAAGACCAGACATCCATGTGGTCTTAATCTTCTTTCTTTAGTTCCTGAGACTGCATAAAATGAAGAAAAAAAAGTCTATCACACACTATGTTCATGAGACTGTGTTTGGTTTCAATTTATAATTATTACACTTATTTGGGACACTTGGTTAGACCTGCAATAAAAATGTAATCCAAGAACAAATACCAGCAATAAGGCCCATCACAAGTGCTTTTAATTAAGCATTAGTTTAAAAATGTTAACTAAATACTCCCACAACATTCCATTCTTCCCAATAATCCAATGACAAGCTCTCTTGATCCAGGCCCAATGTATCTTCAGCTGTGAAATGATTCTTGTTCTGATTATCAAAGAATTATACTATCAAAATTTCCTAGATGCTATAATTAATATTCACAAAGGCTATACATCTGTGTGATACTGGCCACTACTGTTTGTGCATGGTTTATTGGTATACCCAATAGTTCTCTGAATCTGGCTTAATTTGAAGTCATAAGTAACAAACTCCTCATTCATTCTCCTACGAAGGCCTCCATGCATTGCAGATGACTTCCATGGCCTTTAGCCATATTGGTATTGAGGTAGTAATTGTGCCCTCAAAACAAGAGCCATGGGTTCCATAATCTAGACAATGTTGTCAAGTCTCAATGACCTCCATTGATGCAATGTATACAAACTATGAAGTGTTAATATAGTCCTCTACCTTACAATCCAATTTTATTGCTGTATTCTCAGTGTGTAATAGAATGCCTTTCATATGTTTGTTTTAAAAACAATGTATTATCTGATATGAGATATTCATAGTTCTCCATATTAATTTGTTCCTTATCTTTCAATTGCAACATTAGTTAGAACCAGATTCATTTGAAATTTTAAAATAAAATTTTCCATACTTCTTGTTTTTTTAACCAATATCATACAGCTAGGGTAAAATTATTAATAAAAGGGATTCAAAATTACTTTCTTCATCTCCAACTAACAAGGAACAGAAAAGCCCAGAGGGAGAATGTATTTTCCATTTTAATCTTCAACCTCCTATTAAAATCACTTATTTCATTCATGAAAAAAAAATCTGTTCTCTTTGTTTTCATAAAATTCTAAAAATATCAACACTCATTTCCTCTAGTTCATTAAAGTCATCTAGGGGTAATAGGTATAGATATACCTTGATAGAGATATATCTCCAAATCTGGGTGTAAACACTGGCTGCCAGGATGGGTAGGGTGGGGTGGGACTTAAAGAGCCGCTTTAATCCCAAACTGCACATGAATTTCTCTTCCATACTTAGATTAACACCCATGGTAGTCAGGGTTCATAAACTTGTCACATTAACTCTCTACTTGGAGTTGGAGAGAGGGAAACTCCTGCCCATTCAAATGTCAGTTCTGACCTCGGTCAACAACTGTCACATGGAATCCAACTGGTGAGATGGGTTTTTAGTTTTTAATTTGCAATCTCTTTACACACAGGGAAGATTCACCACCGTGGCTTGTCCATACTATATCATACCTCCAAGTGCCCCAAAGTCAAGCATCACTTAGTTCTTTGATTTCAAGAGAGTCCAGTTCCTAAGGACAGCTGATGCCATTTCACTGAAGATAATGCTGGTCAAAGAGGTAAGGGTAAGGTAGAAAGCACTCTAGACATGTTTACAGCTCCAAAGTGTGTGGAGTAAGAATAGAAAAGAAAATGTATCAAAAGAGGAGATAAAATGCAACAAAATTAATAAGTTTTACTTGTGGACATTTACCCTGTGCCCTGTGTTTGTGTATATGGAAAGAAATGAAGTATGTGTGTGTGCACATGTGTGTGCAAGCTTGTATGTGTGTGTTACAGAAAGAAGTGAAGTGTGTATATGTATAATCAGTGGAGCTTAAAGGCCAGTCTTCTCCACTAGTTTATAATCTAGTAATGACAAATCAAACCTACTTGAAATAGAAAAAGGATGACTCACATACTTCTAAGTACAGCAGATGTTCAAACCAGAGGAAAAGATTGTGTCATGATACAATCACCTTTGATTTTCCCATCTGTAACATTCAATCTTTACTAGCTGGACAGCTACTAAGAAAAACAAATTATTTAAACTTATTCAAACTACCAAAGCTGACACCTCCCCAGCAGACCTAAATTGAAAACTTACCAAAGCAGCACAGGCTAAATACAAATTCTGGAGTCAGGGTACCCATGCTCAAGTTGTAACCTTATTTAACATGTGGCCTTGGGTAAGTTACTTTATTTCTCTGCAAAAACTTCCCAGCTAATGAAATTAGATATTTCTAGAATGTTCCTAGGGTTTAACTGTATAATAAATACTTTTCTATCATTGTGTATACTTCATCCCCTGGTAAGAACCACATTAAGTATTTAATATTATTTCTAGTAGGATGCTTTGGTAGTGTTATATAAAAAATCTAATATCATTTCTGATTTCTACTACTACATGGTTGGCCTTTGCAAATATGTCAATGAAATTTGGGAACACTGTATTGGCCAAGCACCCTGTAATTCAAGGTACGTGACTGTTGAGTGAAACACTCTGAGCCAAGCAGGTACAGATAAACTGGGTGTACCAGAAGGGACTAAAATCTGTCATTTGAAAACATGGTCTAATCCTCCTGTTTATGCCTCCACCTCTTCGAGAAATCAAATAGAATTGTACTAGAGAACTAAGAAATCTTCATATACCATGGCTTATAAGTTACTTCAAAATATTGAAACTCTTCTTTGAGTTATGTCTGCCTATGCCTAGATGACATTTCAGCTCACCAGGAGATGCCTGTGTACATCAACACTTATCTCTCCAGGCAGGTGTCATGAAGGTGAGATTTCGCAGTGTCTTCAAATTTTGAGGACACACTAAGAGCTTCCAGAAAGCATTAGCAAATGGGCAGGCCATACAGGCTGCATAGAATTAGTTGGCTATGGGCTTCTACTTTCTTGCAAAGGGACTTTCTTCTTTACAGATTAAACACATTGCCTCTGAGAAATCTGATTGTGTCATTGAGGATACTGATGTCACTTTACATAACAGAATCTTCAGCTAATAGAAAAATTGCCACTTAAACGTGAGACAACTTTAAAGATAATAGTACCCCAATACACTGTATGTCAGTTATCTTAATCTTTTATTGGATTCTCTTTATTTTTTCCATTTCAATTTTACATATAATGTTTGCACATGTCTTCATAATTTTATAAGACTGAGATCTGTGTGTTAAAGAAATAAAATGTGTTACCCAATTAGCTTTGACAATAGAATGGGATTAGTCACAGTTTGGCTTACTTTCAAAATCTTTCTCTTGATAATATTCATTACCAGATACAAATGTAAAAATAAGAGTATAAACTACTTAGAGGAAAGATTGCAACTTGATGTTCATTGGCATTTTATCCTATCATGTTTGTGTCTAGGAGAAACATATTGTTTACCTTGTCTTTCTCATATGTCCTTTGGACCCTTTCCCATGAGGGACATAGAGCTTCAAAATTTTATAGTATCTGATTTCATATTTTATTAATCTCAAATTCTCAAGCTTGTCAGATCCAGGTGGCATTTACTCATCTAGCGCCATTTATTCGTTCTTTCAAAACATTTACTAAGAAGCCACAGGGCAATAAGCTTTGGGAGAGGGACTGGAGGGGAAATAGATTTAAAACATAACACAAAATAGGTCTTTCCTCTAAGTAGCTACCTCAAAAGTCCTATGCAGTGGATGACTCTCAGTTATAATGCTGTGGTATGTTACACATTAAATATGCTGGAACATCTAGAGAAGCCTTCATGGTGCAATGACAGACTGTACAAAAGGGGCAGATATTTTAGCAATACTACATATTTGAGAAAGAGAAGGCATTTGTTTCTTCTGATAGGGCCCCAGCATCATCAAAAGGGGTTTGAATAGAGAGGCAGAAGAATTGGTACTGTCCTTCCTCTACTCAAAAATATTCCCATGCAGAAGAAAACAGCCTGGAGGCTGCTTCGAACAGAAAGAAGTACACAAGGGGGCTGTAGTGGCAAATGGTTGGGGTGAGGAGGAGTTCTCCCATCTTCTGCCTCTGCAGCAAGGAGAGGCATGCCTTGGCAAATCTGTATGCACAGCTCAGTACTCATTTCCATTCACTCAACTGTTTTCAGATTAATCAGAAAGATCAGGAAAGAATATTAACCCAGGAGACAAAAAAAAGAAAAGAAAAGAAAAGAAAAAAAAGCAACAAGGAAAATAAAAGATTCAGGACACTCAAGCCAGATGGAAAAATAGATGGGAAAATAGATGAAAAGAGAAGTGGAGGGAAGGCTGGAGATTGTTGTATTTTAGTCTTCAATGAGATTATCTGGGGAAAAAGTTGGGAGGTGAGTAAAGCATTGCTACTGTGTTAGTTGAGTTTTTTAGTGATGAAAAATTTAAGAATAAGGGTGACAGTGTATTTTGAACACACAGAGCTGCAATTTCTGATTGGAGGCTTCTGGTACTAATGTTAAGCTTAGTAATTGCTTAGAAAAGAACCGGCTTTGTATACCAAGGCTGATGTCCATCTGTCCACTGTGTATGACCTTCTAAGTCATGAGGATGAAAAGCTAGATGCTCTGATAGCAAAGTGTTCATTTTGATTAATGTTTTTCTACTGTACTATAACACTGATGAAATCACCTCCCTGGCAGAATCTGACCAATTATAAGAGGTGTGCATTCTGAAATGAAATGAATATTGCAAAGCATGAGTCAGCTGGTGTTGTGCCTCTATCTTCCCAGGCATGAGGCAGGTCAGCAAGTAAGCCTGCTGGAAAGTACCTAGTAAATGATGAGTCAAAGGAGAGCAATGTATATATTAATAATGTTAAAGAGGCTGACCCTGAAACAACCAGGAATTTCTGCCAGCAAGTCAGAATCCTTAAGGAAACAACTCCTCTTACCCATTCACATAAGGATTCCTACACTAGGACTAAAGAGAAGATAAAGACAAATTCTGAGTCTGGAGACACTGCTGCAATCTGTGTCTTTTTCAGGCACCCAAATGGAGTTAGTAAGGAACTGGAGATCCGAAGAATAGAATGTCTCTCTGCTGTTCTCTGCTCAGGGAATGGACATTTTCCTTTTTACAATAAAATAATTCTTATTTATATTTATTGGGACAAGGTTTAGATGTCTATTTTGAAATTTTTCCTAAAACACTATGAAATATTAGAGACATTTATTTTGATTGTGGTGGAAAAACTATAATGGATCAATAATTCTGATATTCAAAAGTCCATTGCATATTTTTCTCCTCATATAACTTAGAGGTACATATGTACACACACACACACACACATATGTGTGTGTTTTAGGTGTTTCTACGGTCTCCAATATATATATGTGTGTGTGTGTGTGTGTGTGTGTGTGTGTGTGTGTGTGTGAGTGTAGATTTTAGAATGACTGTCATAGCAACAGTCATGTAAGACATGTGCTCCACATAGTAAAATTCAAAGCTCAGACAGTGGCAAACTTTGAGGACAGAGCGGGGCACAGTAAGGCAGGACTTTCTTTCACCTATCTCAGCAGCAGCAACTTACATGTCACAATATGGCTGCAGGAACCCCTATGTCACAAGATGGCCTTGATTTTCCTTTGTGTTCTTCTGTCTACACATGCCTGTCAAGAACTAGAAAATGTTTGACTCCTAATCAGAGCTGTGCATGGTATTTTCCCTTTGGATATTTGCTTTAATAGAAAAAGGAAATAACATTATACACTGCACATATGGAACACAGATTTTGATCCCTAACCACCATACCATGAGAAACATGTGCTCCTAAAAGAATGAATAATAACCAGGTACTTTTGCAGATGGTAAGGTAGAACTGATGAATCTTTGCCATGCACAAACATTTAACCTCAGGGGTAAAATTTGGAACCATAAGATCAATTTCTCAAAGCCTAATGTGTTTTAAAATTACATTCAGCCTTTGTAATAATTTTTTAGGCATTTTACTAAAGTCAACCACCAATTTTTTGCAATTACCTCCACAAATATTTATTGACCCTTCACTGAAGTACTATGCACTGGTCACCCAAATCCCTCTAGGTTATAAAACATGAACGAATAACTCAGGATGCACCTGGGATAACATTGGGTAGGGTAAGAATTAAAAAGCTCAAAATGGCAGAAATACCTGCAAACCAGGTGCTCTTTAAATGTGTGCTTAGAGGATCCTCTCTGGTCTGTAGTTTATACCCACAACCAACAAAGTGCAGAGGTTTTCCTTTCCCTACATCTATGGCAGCATTTGCTGATGTTTACATTCTTGATGATGGCCATTCCAACTGTGGGAAGCAGGGTTGGGGCCAAGATATGGAAAAGGGGATGAGTAGGGAGTTAACCAAACCAAGGATCCATGAAGAAGCCCAAGGAACCTCTAGTTTGCAAGTTATTAAAATATAATATAGAAAAGAATTTGATGGTGGGATTGCAAGCTGGCATAACCACTGTGGAAATCAGTCTGGCAGTTCCTCAGGAAATTGGACATAGTACTAACCTGAGGAACCAGCAATACCACTCCTGGGAATATACCCAGAAGGTGCTCCAACATGTAATAAGGACACATGCTCCACTATGTTCATAGCAGCCTTATTTATAATAGCCAGAAGCTGGAAAGAACCCAGATGTCCCTCAACAGAGGAATGGATACAGAAAATGTGGTACATTTACAAAATGGAGTACTACTCAGCTATTAAAAACAATGAATTCATGAAGTTCTTAGGCAAATGGATGAAACTAGAAAATATCATCCTGAGTGAGGTAACCCAATCACAAAAGAACACACATGGCATGCACTCACTGATAAGTGGATATTAGCCCAGAAGCTCGGAATATCAAGATACAATGCACAAACCACAAGAAACTCAAGAAGAAGGAGGACCAAAGTGTGGATACTTCGATCCTTCTCAGAAGGGAGAACAAAATACCCATGGAAGGAGTTCCAGGAATTGTTTATTTTTGATTTAATAATTGGTCATGGAGGCCATAGAAACACCTAAAACAATATAGGCTGTTACCTCTATTCATCATTGCCCGCAATAACTCAGTTGTAAGACCCAATTGTTGAAAAACTACAAACTTCAGTAATTCCTCTTGTGTGGCTTTCATAGCACGAAAAAGTGTTCTATATGTTGGTGGGGGAGAGAAGACATTAATACTTGGGCCTGCATCTACAATTCTGACTTGCCAAGGAAGATGTGCCTGTTGTTCCAATAGGGGTAAGAAAATGTTTCTCGAGATAATCAAGGAGTCTCTTAATTATATTTGAGACATGAGCCACTGGATAGAATTCATGCCTGTGGGTGTATACATGCTCAAAACCCATGATGAAAAGTCATTGAGCCAAGGGAAGACTTTATTCATAGTGTTTTTGATAAATGTTTTGTGTGAAGCTGTCTTCTATGTTTCTATCCATAAATCTTTGCTACTTTTTTTTTTTTTACTTTGGCCAGAGAAGCTGCTTACAGTTGTGGTAGTAGTTAATGCATAGACACAGAACTGTTTGAAGTGTTGAGAATAATAGACTATAAGTGTGTAGCCTTCAAAGGAACATCTACATGATACACCCTATTCTTAAGACTTAGAGAACATCACCTAAGAAGTGGGTAGAAATAAAGTAAGAACCAACTGCACACATAAACTCACAGGAGCTGTGGTTACCTGCATATGAACTGTATAAATTCAATCCAGTTGAATAGATGGATAGATAGATAGATAGATAGATAGATAGATAAATATGTGCATACATACATACATACATACATACATACATACATGCATACATAAAATCTCAGCATAGAAGAGGAGGAGCTCTGGAGGGCACACTTCTAGGTAACACAGTACTGGCAGCTGGTGTGTGCTAAAGGAAGAAAACTTACTTTTCTTTAGTGGAGTGGCCATTGTTAAGTTGCATATAGCCCCACTGGATGACCCCAATTCATCCTCTCATGGGCGACACTGACTGAATTCAGTGGGTTATATATTTCTTTTAAAAGGACATGATGTTAGGAAGAAGATGTGCTGGGAGTTGGTGGGTGGAGTGGGGCTGGATATAAACAAGATACACTGTATCCATGAATAAAGATATTAAAGAATAAAAAAAATAAAAGAATACCATGCTGTAGACATGAAGAGTTATACAAATTCCCGTGGTAGGCTTTTGTTTATTTGTTTGATTTATTTTTCTTGTGTGGTGCTGAAGATTGAAAGGAAATGTTCACTGATAAAGCTGAGGTTTTGAGAAAAAGTAATTCAGCTTCAAAATATAGAACATGATAAATGTTGTTCCTTATGTTGTCAGCTGCCAGATTCTGGCATACACAGTGCACACATATCTTTAGAATTTTCTGTAGTCTGCTGTTGATCTGCCTCTACTATTTCCTACTATGGTGAGGCTCTTATTTTAGTCCTTGGACTAAGGATGCTAGAAGGAACAACTGAGATAGGCATAAAATATGGTGGATTTTAATTCTGAAAACACCCAACCATTTTCATCCTTTCTAACCTAACCAAACTACTGCCTAGCTATCCTCCAACAATTCCTTGCTGCATTCACTAAATATTTTTATGATATCAATGATTAAAAAAGGCTTCACACTACTAGATCATTATAGGAAACACCTTTTTCCAAGAAACTTGTTTCTTTCTCCTCTAGGCTCACAAAAGTAATAGTCACCTCATGAATTTTGGATGCTCACCCACAAACATATACAAAACCCTATTTTATATTGGGCACTAGCTTTCATAGCTTGTAGGCAACATTCTCACCTCATAAAAATTCTCAACCAGATGTAATGCAACTAGCTACGCAAAGATGCTGATACTAGGTGTTAGCTATATAGCAGACCAATGAAGCTTAGTACACACTAGCTCCAGAAAAGAAAAGGGTATCTATCAAGGATGGTGCTTCCATATCTGAACAGTATTAAAGCCTTCCACTGAAAGCATCCCAAGTCATCTTGTCCTATGACCAGCTGCTGAGCCTGAACTTTCATCAACTGGGTCATGAGAAAAGACAGCATATATGCAATAAGAGAAAGTAACCATCAAATGCTGACCTGCCTTGTCCCCACTGTGTCCCAAGGCCAACAGGTTTTCACAAGGGCAGAAGGAGATCTAGGTCTACTGCAGACTGAAAAGCAGTTAAATATGTGGATATTTCTCCATTGATACTGAGAAGGTTTCCCTATTTTCTTCATTCAGCTAAAGTGGCATGTCTTCAACTCTCATAGCCATGTTATGAATAAACCAGACTGGCTTTCTTAACCCTATGAAATTCTATAACAAGCATTTTTTAAACCTTGGCCTGCATTCTGAGGAGAAAATCGTAATTCTCACCACTGTAATGTCCAAGGAAATCAGAATATGAACCTACCATTGATATATATTTTCTTTTGACATACACAATTTTACTAAAACTGCTGACTTAAAATTTGAGATGCCGAGCCATTTCCTCTCAATGTTGTACAAAAGCTTAGGGTTTCAACAATGTTCATTGTCTTCCCTAGTTATACAATGATACTCATACATCTAGAAGCCCCTTCAATTGGATCCAATCTGTATGCCAAGTATAAACCGCTATTATTCATTTCATAATTAATACTTATGTCTAATATGAAAGACACTTCATTTGGCACTCTAAGAAAGAGGCTCACAGCTATCTGCCAAGATTTACATTTGAGCAGAAGTATCATGGGCTTGTGTAGATCTCCATTTTCTAGGAAGATACATGAGATGGAAGTTGGCAAATTGCAATTGCACTTTAGAGTGTCTGGTGAAATTATTTTGGATCCTTAATGTATGGGAAAGTGGTCTGAGTGATTGGCCAGATGAGATATTGCAACTTCTCCTGCCAAGGAAACCTATGTAGAACACTAGCCCATTTCAAATCAAGGAGGAAAGCTGCTTCATTAGTAGAGTTACTAGCTCTAACGAGTAGATTTAAATGTTTGGTAGGGAGGTTATTGGTCAATTGAAAGTTATTGGTCAGTTATGGTCTGAAGACTTTTTCTCTTAACATAACAATTTGTCTTCAGACTTTTTAAAACCTCCAGTAGACTCAACACTAGCCAAATATTTAGTGGTTTTGTGAAGTTTTTTTTTTTGTTTTTTTTTTTTTCTGGTGTTCATGTCAACTGCAGTTCTTTAGAAACCCTTTTAAAAGGTTGTTTCTTTTCCATATGGCTCTTGGGAAGAGAATGGGTATTTCAAACTTAGGATTGTGACAAAAAAGAGTGGTCCTTGTAACTTTATTTTAAGCTTTTTAAATGAATTTGATTTATAGTGCATTAACATTGAATAGCATGTTTATAATTAGAACTGTGATTTTTTTTTTTTTAAGATAAAGACATATATTCTCTTGGCCACTAGAAACATGGTGTGCATGATATGTTGTGTGCTGCTTTTGGTTTTCATCTTTCACTGATTGTAAGTCTGAAAAACTGAAGCTATAAATGAGTCTTGAAGAAAGCTGAATCAGGTCAGCTTCCTGACAACATTTATGGATCATGTTCAGGTCAGCTTTAAGTCTGGGGCTCTGTGGGCTACTGGAGAGTTGTTCCACTTCACAGCTTCACTGTGCATATCAACGAACCAGACTTTCTTGAATTTCTATATACCTCTGTGGCTGTCATTTCACTCATTCTCATGCATATAACTACCAGAAAAGACACATTCAGGGCTCTTCTGAGAAGCCTTGGAGTTTCTGCCAAGCCTCTGTTTCCCTCCAGGGTGGTTCTCCAGCCCTAATTTGCTATACTTTATTTCCTGTGATCCTCAACCCCATCTGCTAACTGTGGCTACAATTTCTCTAGCCAGAGAATGTGGGCCCAGCCCAAATGCATCTATGGAATGGGCAGAGCAAGAAAGGCATCCAGCTAGAGAGCTCTGTTCAACAAAAGTGACTGATCCCATCATTTCTCTCTCTCTTTCAGAACCAGGCTGACAGGCTTACAAAGTAAGAGTTGTGGGAAAAGTAGGGGGAAACAACTTTGAGAAATAAAGTAGAAGGCATACCATGTATGAGGAGTGCCCAACAGGCAACATGGCCTGTATGTGTATAGATTCAATATCTAAGTATCAATTATAAAATTCAGCAAGGGATTGAGAGCTAGAGCAAGAGCAAGAGAGAGACAATAAAAATATGTATTAGTTACTGGATGCTTTGGAAGAAGGAATAGGTAGAAAGCAAGGCAGAGGGGATTTTGAACCTTGAACTTGGCAGAGTAGCAGTGGTTTAGTCATACAGACCCACAGTCACAGATGTGAGACTTTCTCATTGTGACAAGATCTCTGGGCTCTGCCAGCTTGGCTAAGAAGTCACTGAAACTCTTCTATATCTCTCTTCATCTGAGAACATACCCCACTAATTAAGATATAAGGTATTGGTTTTTAAATTTCTGACAAATTGTATTTGAAGCTTAAATAGTTAATGTACAATGAAATGGAAGGCAATTTTGTGGGTAGGTATTCTGACAAATATTATAAAAAACTACAAATATGAAAATCTGCCATCACAAGGCTCATTTATGTAAGGCAGTCAGGAAAGAGTTTTGTAGAAGTAGGGAAGAATTAAAAGCATCTTCTATAAAACAACCCTGAGATTCCACCTCACACCAGTCAGAAGGGCTAGGATAAAAAACTCAGGTGACAGCAGATGCTGGAGAGGTTGTGGAGAAAGAGGAATACTCCTTCATTGCTGGTGGGATTGCAAGCTGGTACAACCACTTTGGAAATCAGTTTGGGAGTTCCTCCAGAAATTGGACATAATTCTACCAGAGGATCCAGCTATACCACTCCTTGGCATATACCCAGAAGATGCTACAACATGTAATAAGAACACATGCTCCACCATGTTCATAGCAGCCTTATTTATAATAGCCAGAACCTGGAAACAACCCAGATGTCCCTCAACAGAGGAATGGATACAGAAATTGTGGCACATCTACACAATGGAGTACTACTCAGCTATTAAAAACAATGAATTTATGAAATTTTTAGGTAAATGGATGGATCTGGAGAATATCATCCTGAATGAGGTAACCCAATCACAAAAGAACACACATGGTATGCACTCACTGATAAGTGGATATTAGCCCAGAAGGTAAGAATACACAAAGTACAATCCACAAACCACAAGGAACTCAAGAAGAAGAAAGACCAAAGTGTGGATACTTCATTCCTTCTTAAAAGGGGGAACAAAATACCCATGGAAGGAGTTGCAGAGACTAACTATGGAGCAGATACTGAAGGAAGAACAATCCAGCCTGATTTAGCTGTCTCCTGAGAGGCTCTGACAGTACCCAACTAATACAGAAATAGAGGCTCATAGCCATCCATTGGACTGAGTACAGGGTCCTCAATGAAGGAGGTAGAGAAAGGACCCAAGGAGCTCAAGGGTTTGCAGCCCCTTAGGACGAACAACAATATGAACTAACTAGTACCCCCATAGCTCCCAGGGACTAAACCACCAACCAAAGAGTACACATAGTGGGACTCATGGCTCCAGCTGAATATATATAGCAGAGGATGGCCAAGTCGGTCATCAATGGAAGGAGAGGGCCTTGGTCCTGTGAAGGTTCTATGCCCCAGTGTAGGGGAATGCCAGGGCCAGTAAGCAGGAGAGGGTG